>NC_047512.1:12450018-12750018 GCF_902827115.2 Pseudochaenichthys georgianus | reverse complement strand
ATTAAGAATACAGCAGTTCACCAGACTGAGCTTTGTCAGGTTAATTCATCTTTAACCCTAATATGACCCACAATGCTTTACAGTACCTGCATGAGCTTGGTGTCATGTCCGGTGTAGACCACCACACCGTGCACCCACTGAGTGTTCCTCAGCTGGGCTCCTCTCAGTAGGATCTGGTCTGGACCCAGTGGGATTGTACTGCAGTAAAGAAACACAGCATTGTCATTAGTACACAGAGAAATAAGCTCATACAAGTTGGTCTGATGGTAAAGACATTAATAATGACAATTAATGATCTTATTTTGCAAGACAACAAACAACAAGCCTTCCAATGTGACCTTAAATCGATGCGTGCTGACCTTACATACGATCACTGCTTTTACATAAACCTTTCTGATTCCTTACTGATGAATATGCCATTTCTAAAATATTATAAAAATTGTATCACCAAAGAATCTATACTGACAGGGCTTTTACGACACAGATATTACACAACAACAACAACGTGTGTTGTGATGCAGTGAAAGACTTGTTATTGTCCATTATATTTATAGACACAGTCAGCATTAAAATGTGTCACCCAATTAAAATTAAAATGCATTTTGCCATTTTGAGTATAACTCTTAATTATACATTTGAATCTGTGTGTACATGTAATAATTGGAAAAAAGTATTTGAAAAAGATTTCCAATCAATATGAAAACACAGTTCATCAAACCATACACAAAGTGCTCCTGGTAACAATGCCCTTTCAGAAAAGTGTCCCAACTCCTTGAACGGAGCCATCGATAATAAAAGCAGGCATACAGCATATAACCCATTTTCTGTACAATGGAAAATACTCAAAAATAAATATCTCACTACATTTCACTGAGGAAGGTGCTTTTATTTGTTTAGTAGACTAAAGAATCCCTTAAAGCTCATAATGCGGGCTCTGCTCCTGGCTAATGGTTTAGAGTTGGTAAGAGGGGCAGAGAGCCAGGCATGGAGCTCTGCGCCTGGGCCCACCTGTGTCCTTCGAGGCGGAGGTTCCCAACAAACTCGTACAGATGGCGGTTCGGGCTCTCACACTCCATTTTCCCAGAGAGACGCATCAGGCTTTCAATGTCCCGTATGTCTGAGGTCACTCGGAGACCCTGTTGAAGTAATGAGAGCCGTGTTTTCATTTTTAATCAATGTGTGTATCGTTAACTTCTCAGGATATAACACTTCTTCCTCATTGTAGGGGCAGTCACTTGTATGAAAAATAAGAAAATAGACAATCACCTGTCGGATTTTAAGGTTTGTTTCTCCATCCAGGTTAGATGTTTCAATGTAGCACATTCCCTGTGGTTCACTGTAGTGGAGGGAGAGGATATAGACACTTGGAGTAGTAATACAAGATGAGTGCTGCTAGTTATTCAAATATTACAATATATATATCCTCAGCTGTTCAAAATGACAATTGTATATAATATTGTATCAATATAATAAACTCTGATTATTTAACAATCATAACTTCACACTTTCACTTTTAATTTCAGCTGAATTTCAACAGAATATTTATAGAAGACTAGATCACTGCAATCAAAGATGCTGCATGTCAGCCTGAAGGCCACTCAGGTACAAAAAGCGGAAGTTACTCACTTAATGTACACTAAATATAAGATTAAAAAAATGATTAGCTGCTACCCTAGAGGTGAACCGTCTTAAATGCACTGCTAAGGGACAGGAAGAGGAGACAGTGCCAGAGGAAGCATGCCGAGCACAACAAACGGCCTCTGACAGACTCTGGGCACGGGGACAGAGAGGGAGAGCATAACGGTGCTTAAGGTGAGCTGGGCCTCTGGTTAGCTGCTCTCTTTATAGAGTGATTTATTCATACTCAAGGCTGGTCCAAACACAAGCAGGGTGAAAAGGAAAACGAGATCTGGACACTGAAGCCCTACTGCAGTCAATAAGAGGTTTGGAATCAGGCCCTATTACCCATGAAATGAGAGCTTTGTTTCATGTAAATGAGAAGAAGTCTGAAGCCATGGCCAGGAAATGAATTATAAATCTACTTTGAATTGAACATTTGAATTCAAAGACTATTTTCAACTTCATATCTTGTAAAGTGACAACATGCATACTGTCACATGAGAACAACATTACTTTGTTGCATACAGGGTGCCATACAAGCCATGCAAAGGGAAAGAATGTGGAAAATCTGTTCACACTCAATACAAAGGATGTGAAAAAAGGATGTGAAAAAAGGGGCATGAACTCCTGTGTTGTAATACTAGATGTCTCCATTCACTCTGAGCAGCCACACATTAAAAAGGGTCTCCTGTGGTTGGGTCTTTTAAGAATACAACATAATAAAATGGCTGTATAAAGCAACACTATTATGGCTGCCAAACCACGATGTAGAGGAAAAGTAGAAAAAGGGAAGGAACACTCATTGACTGTGGCACTGTGACAATATCTGGTTGTTGCCAGAATGAGAACAGGTTCTTTCTCTCCTCTAGTCTGTCAAATAAACTGTATTCTATAGAGAGAAGCGCTAAGATGTCTGGTCACACTTGGTACACACACTCCCCATCTCTCCCATGACTGCTGTGTGGGGAGTGTTGCTGGTTTTCTGACCTGGACGACAGTAAGACGAGGTCAGCCGGCAGGTGATCCCCGTTTGAAGCTCTGAGTACTTCCCCAACGGCCACCTGATTTGACCAACCACGCACCAGCAGGGGGCGAGAGAGAGGAGGTGGGGCAGTTGTTCGCACAGGAGAGAAGAGGATGAGAAAGGGAAAGAGAGGGATGGAGAGGATGAGAAAGGAAAACACAGACAGAAAACACATAAATGGGAAGAGAGAAAAAGAAGAGCACAACGATCAGTCCTGTGTGATCAGAGGGTTGGTCATCTGTTCTCCTTTTCACAAAACCATTTAGAAAAACATGAAGCTGTTAAGTTATATACAAATATTATACAAATATTACATCATGACAAAAGTAATGATGTGGGAACTTGCAAGTAGGTTTTTGGCGTTGTCCATATTTTTTTAGATATCCTAAGAAATCTACATTTGACATTCTCTTAAAGAGGGATAAAGAATCGGTGTTAGTTTAATAGCAGGACCAAATGTTTTTTTGAAAAGGTGAAGGAGGTAGGCGTGTTGACATGACTGATCAATCCTAATTCAATATCACATTACCAGCCTCCCACCTAGAGAAATGATGGTTGTCACAACAAGATACGAAAGTACAATTAGTGGACTGGAAAGTTTGTGTATAACGACAGGTTCTGATTTTATTTCCAATGCAGGATTGTAGCCAGTTGGCTCGTTGTATGGTCCAACCATCACTTCTTTAGGGAGAGCCGAGAGAGCGAGGGCAAGAGAAGAAGGGGCGGAGTTTCCACAGTGTGGCATTAGAGAACCGCAGTGACGCGTCGTAAAACCCGGAAGTAAACTTATTCCGGTTCCTTCGTGAAAAACCAATGCAAATTCTCCATAGGATTTTGGAAAATAGCTCGAAATAAGGCAGGGTTGCCAACTTTGGGTACCTGGCTGGAGTGAGATTTTGATATCATGGGTTTAATTACACATATGCGCACTAAATGACTGCTATCGTGTCAGCAGCGGGACCTTAGCATATATATAGGATATAGGATATATATACAATATATACAAATACACAAAATTGGACACAGACTATAAAGGGCACAAAGTTTCATTCACTAATGAAAGTCAAACACATGTTTGTTTCCACTGTTTTATTGTGTGCCTGTCGCGATAAGCAATTAATTGACTTATCGTACGATAAATAAAAATGAACTCGATAAATTGCCATTTACATGAGGATGTGACTAGCAGTTCGAAAGGATGTACTTCAATTATTATTATATATTATCATTATGTCAGGGGTCTAAAATGGTCATACAACGGTGCCGACAATATTATTGTTTATCGCAATAATTTCCTGGAAAATGTATCCAACAAAATTAATTATCGTGAGAGGCCTATACATGAAACACACACACACACAAACAAATCTACAGACTTACTCCAAACTGCCAAACATATTAATTAACACACTCTATTTTACATAAGCAGCAGACTTTTACTTTTTTATCATTTCTACTGGATCTTAGATCTGCGCTTGCGCAATACAGGTCGGCAGTTGCCAGAGAGTATTTGTGTTGGGTAATCTGTGGTAGGGCTAACCCATACAGTGGTGGGGTGAAGTCAGTATTTGCAATGTAATTACATACACGCTCCCCCTTGACAATGAAACGCCACGCGTGAGGTTTAGATTATTTCCCTGTCTCAATCCAAATTGAACTGTATGAAATAAAAAGGCACATTTGTCTTGTAGTAAATAAAAAGGGCGACCTGGAGCCAATCCTGCAATTTACCCACAGGTGAAAGAGTTCACATACTGAAAGCCCAACCCCTGTAGGGGGGTCTGGGGGGATTCTCCCCCAGGAGATCTTTTGAAATACTAACATAAAATACACATTCTGGTACTCTCTTGAGAAGAAAGATAAATACATCTATTACTACACGACATATTTAAACAAATGAATGCCATTTTAGTTTGTTGTTACTTTGTTCTGAAAGCTGAACCTGCTGCTCCTCACAGAGAGAAGAGGGAAGAGGCTGTGTGAATTACTTTACATTGTGGATAAGGGTGGATAGCCCCCATTGTTCTGTGTGTCAACATGAAAGACAGCCCACACACCTATCAATCATCAAACCGTGGGGTCTTATTTCATTACGTGTTGATTTCTATCAACACGTAATGTTGTATCGATGTATAAAATGTACTACAGCAAAAGTATTCTCCGTCGGGACTTCCTGCAACAACACCACACCGTTATCTTGATTCTGATTGGCCAGAAGACATTATCAAAGATGTTCTATTGAGAAGATGATCACTACCTGACAAAAGTTTTCAAAACAGTTTCTAGTCTTCGGTATTCTTGTTTTTGGCGTGAGAATAGTTTGGGCAGAGTGAGAGCGTGAGATTGAGGGTGAAAGCGTGTGTCACACGCCAGATGCGTGAGAGTTGGCAACCCTAAAGTCTGTGGTTGACACACATTTAAGAGAGGGATCACGTTTTGTTCTGCCGGATAATCTGCACATGTCTACCCTACTTTTATAATTTTTGAATCATAAATCTAGTCGCCAAAAGCGAAATGCTAACGTTATGCTATAAACTAACTACAAGCCAGTACAGCAGCAGGGTCGCACGACTTCAACGTCACGCCAACTTAAGATCGTTTCAACTGACTTGCACTGAAACTGCACTTTGAACACTTTAAATATATTAACATTTTAAACTGTATACCCCGGTTATCTAGGCCCTTTTTGTTTTTGTTTAATGTATACCACGTGTATCTAGGCCCTTTTTGTTTTGTTTTATGTATACATGTCACACTGTGGGAAACGATATTTCTGGATGTATAACACCATTTTTGACAATAAAGCTGACTTTGACTTTCGCGTGCTTGCATATTTTAACAAAGCTTTTCATTTGAGCCACACTGAATTTAACTAGAAGTCATGGCTGTGTCAATTACCAGTCTGATATCGTTTTACAAAGATGACAAGAGTGTAGATAGAGGAGAGAACCACTACAAGTCAGGACACGTACAACAGTGCAGCCTAGATGAAGGTGTGCTTACCGGTGTTGTCAGGGCTAGCATGAGGGACAAGGTTTATAGTGTCGGTGAGAAGTGATAGCAAGAGTACCGCAAGAGTTAAAATAGTTAATTTATTCACGTTAATTCCCATCAACAAATCCATTTTATGTGTCACATGACATCTTTATTGGCTTTATTGGCAAGGCAAGTTTATTTATATAGCACTTTTCAACACAAGGCCATTCAAAGTGTTTTACAAAAAATGAAAGACATTAAGAAAATGGCATTTAAAATCTGTCATTAAAAAGAAAAGCTAATAAAATAAACATTAAAAGAAAAAATACATGGATAAAAGTTACAGTGCAGTCTAAGATATGAATAGTTCAATTAATTTTTTAGTGTCAGTGAGGACTCGAGCAGCTGCGTTCTGAATCAGCTGCAGCTTTCTAATATATTTTTTAGTGAGACCTGTGAAGACACCATTGCAGTAGTCCAGTCTACTGAAGATAAAAGCATGGACAAGTTTTTCCAAATCCTGCTGTGACATTAGTCTTTTAATCCTAGATATGTTCTTCAGGTGATAGTAGGCTGATTTAGTAACTGTTTTAATGTGACTGTTGAAACTCAGGTCAGAGTCCATGACTACACCTAGATTTCTGGCTTTATCTGTTGTTTTGAACGTTGCAGACTGAAGCTCAGCGCTAACTTTTAAACGTTCTACCTTGGCTCCAAAAACCATTACCTTAGTTTGTTTAATTGGAGAAAGTTCTGACTCATCCAGTCATTGATTTGTTCAATGCACTTACTCAGTGTTTTAACTGGAGAAAGTCTCCTGGTGAAATGGTTATGTAAATGTGTGTGTCATCAGCATAGCTACAGTATGGTAACTTATTTAGTTGTTCTTCATTATCTGAGCCAGTGGTAGCATGTTACACACCAGAAAACACAGAAATATCCATGAAATAAACATACAGTAGGCTATAAACAATTAAAGGGATAATTGGGAAGGCATTACAAATGTAAATATATTTTAAATAATAAAACAATCCCACCACCACAGGTATCACTATCTACAGGAGAATAGGGAATTCTCTCCACAAAATGTGAATGCCCACGTGGAGAATGGAAATGCAGTCATGCGGCTGCATTAGCCATCTTTGCCATCCACAATTTCAGCTGCACTGACACCCCCTGTCAGTGGAAGAAGCCAAAGGCAGCTAAACGTACGCATTCAGTGGAGGAGCTATTTCCTCCAACCAATAATCATTCAACCCGCTGACAAGAGAGCCCACCTCCGAAGATCGTGACTGGCTGAGGGACAGACTCGGGGGCAGGATCTCAGGAATGTCTTGGCTTCTCTCCCCCGAGCCAGAAGAGGAACACTACAGCTTGGAAACACTTGCTGTTCCTGAAATTCTCAAATCTGTTGGGCATCAGGGACCTGAGGCAATTGTGGCAAGCATGGCATTGTCTGAGGAGCAACAGAGGGCAATTCAGGTGGCTACCACTGGTCAGCGAACCAACCCAAACTGGCATTTGTTCAGGAAAGGAAGGTTGATGTATCTCGTGCCCTCATTGGGCGTGCATTGCAGCAGTACTTCAATGACTCGCCAGCAACAGGCGACCACTTTCACCAGTCTGCTGACGTTATGTGCGCGTTCATGTGTGTTGGAGGAGGTGCTCTGTAAGGAAGTCTGAAGGAAGGGGTGGATTCTTTTCGGCTGTGTACTTTCAAATTTTAGTGCACTCGAGCCGGTTTCTGAAACTTACCTACCCCACCTTTAAGCGTCTTTGAGTTGTGAAAAGCGCTATATAAATAAAATGTATTATTATTATTAAGAATTGTGCATGAAAAATCTCAGATGAATGGCAGCAGTGACATAAAAAGCAGCCTGAAATGCTGAATAATGACATAACTGAAGATCAAAGAGAAGAACATCATAATGTGTTTTGTCAAAAAGAAGTGAGTTTGAGTCGGAAGGACCTGTGTATAAAACTCGTCTGAGTTATCATGTCACTCAAATCAAATTTACAATGCAAGTTTATAACAGCAGGGAGTACAAACGTTATGAACAATAATTAAACATCTTGTTTTCTACAGTATAAAAATGTAATGCAGCTGAAAAATAGGGTAACATGAAATCATCATCATCATCATCATCTAATAATGAATGATGATGAAGGTGTTTGTTGAAGACTAAACAGAAGAGAGATCATGTTGGCATCATTCAAGCTGCCCTGAAAGGAACTTAGAGAAGTTTGGGAGAGAAGCTACTTTTACAATATGCATGATGAAGATGTAAAACACATTCATTATTTAAAGCTACCCTTTAGAGAGAAGTTCTGTATATATAAGACGAGGAACATTCACATTCCAGCAAGAAACTCCCTGATCTTCCCCTTGCCTGAACCAAGTCAATGCATCAATACTTTATTTTGGTCGTTACAGAAGCCGTGCGTCATTGCCTCTGGTGCTAAAAAGTTCCATTTAAAACAGTTAATATTCAATAACAATGAATACTCCCTAAACCTCATTCTATTGCATTTATCATGGACTGCAACCTATATCTCATTTGATTTTATTATAGCATGCTGAATGGTGTCTTAAATATGTGATGTAGTGCTCATGTTCTATTTTGTATTCATCTTGATGGATGACATATTTTTGCTTTTATAAAAAAGTGCGATTTCCAGTCAAGCATTGGAGCTCGCAACATGTTTACACCGACACTGCATCTCCTGCTGTTCAGTTAGTTGTCAAGAACAAATCAACAAATGCTTCATGTAATATATTTGTTTTCTTCTGCTGTCTCATATCCTCGACAGCAGAAAGGAAAATGAATCTTATATTTCACTGCTACATGCTGATTGCACCCTCTAATGCAGGGGTGTTCAAGGTGTGGGAAGGTGAGCCTCCCCTCAGAGAACATAAGAACAGCCGCGCCCCCCCTCCCAATTATTATTGCTATTATTATTATTATTATTATTATTGTTGTCGTTGCTATAATGCAGGGGTATTCAATTGCATTTCAAAGAGGTCCAGTAAGAGAACATTTCATTAAATGCTTTGTTTTCGCTGTCTACCTTTCTCTTTTTTCAGCACAAACATTAAACAATAACTTTTTTAAACCTTTTTATCTTCATGTTTTAATTTTTTTTTACATTTTCAACATCGTGGATAAATCCTTATATGCTCCCGGCAACACACTGAACGTCAACTTTGCCTCCCTATTACACTCACCCCTACTTTAGTGGGAACAATGAGTCTGCGTCTTTGATGCGCACAGGCGGATGATGCGGGGATGCAATGTAGACAGGAATAAACGCAGATCATCCTCTGGCTGCAGCCTTGACTGGTACTTGCTTTTGATCAAAGTGTGTGGGGGGGGGGGCCTCGCTGCATGAAAACGGCCCGCTGAACGGACCTCTGTCGCCTGTCATCGCATCTTAAATGATGCCGTTTAAAAACATAAAAAATAAAGGGCGGTGCCGGCCGTCAGCGAACCGAGCTGACGGCCGTTTAACCGGCCGTTCTGTGATTCTCCAGAACACACAGATGGCCAGTCCGCCCCTGGGTGGCGGTGAAGGGAATTAGCACTTTTACAGCCTTTTTGGCGAGGTGGGGGAACTCGGTCTCCACAGACAGCCAAAAGTGACACTTTACTCGTCTTTTTCTCGTTCTTTTTTTATCACCCTGCGCCTCCCCTGAAGCTCTCTGGCGCCCCCCCAGGGAGGCGCGCCTCACACTTTGAATACCGCTGCTCTAATGGGTGAAGCAATATTTCTGTAATGCCTGGTGTTTTTTTCCTTCTGAAATGGTTTCATTATGGGGAGAAAGAGGAAGCTTTTCTTTGTCCTCCAGCAACGCCTCCTAATCACCACGCCCACATGGGAATGAAGGGTTAATTAGCGGCTGTATACTAAAGGGGTCAGGGACGGGTGTTTGCACATGTGTGTGTACAGTATGTGTGAGATGTCTCTAATTGACGACAGCACACTAGATGGAAAATGTGCTCGAGATGAGAAACATGTGGGCTGGTGAAATTGACCATTAGTGACACATTGTGGGTAAATACCTTCTCCCAGTGCACGATCTCCCAGGCACCGTTCCTCAGAACTGTGGTGAGAAGAGAGAGAGAGAGAGAGAGAGAGAGAGAGAGAGAGAGAGAGAGTTACCGCAAGAGACAAAGAGGGCAAGGAAAATGAGAGGCACGGTACAGTGAGAGATCAGATTTATGAAGGATTGAAGGAGTAAACCAATAATACACAGGTTTTTATATTACATATATAAATATAGAAAATATTTTCAATACCTTGACATTCCTTTCTGTTGACAATACCATCAGCATTGTGTCGTTTCTGTAAGGAAAAAAAACACAATTTATCCTCTAATATACATGAAATAAAAAAGCAACAACAAACAAACAAACAAGCTGAAACAACAAGAAAATAATCATAAAAAGACCAATAGCCATGTTAATAAAAGCCTCAACGTATCCACCTTTTATAGAAGACAAGGCCTCTTTAAAGGCTGACACCATATAGCACCAAGTACTACGAAGTGGAAAGAGGAAGTCTAACGAAACGGAACACTTCTCACTGACCGCAGAGTGTATGTGAACACTCTTAGAAGGACTCTACAACCGTCCTTTTCCACAGACCCACATTATGCAGTAAAACATTTGAGTAATGCCGTTGTAATACTCCTACAGTACCATGATAGCATGTCGTGGCCCAGCTAGAACCCCAATCATCTTAAACATGTTCATGCCCTACTCTACCCTTTATAACAAAAAATTGTTTTCACTGTTGCTGTGCAATATTCGATTTATCAGATCTTTCACAGAAACATTCAATAATATGACATTATATACACAGTATATCTCAAAAGGCAACAACATGCTCAACAACAGGTCCCCAAACTGAAAGAGCATTTGCTGGAACCACATGCAAACATATGCGTGTGGGAAATGAAGTGGTCATTGATCATAGCTGTCAACAACAATTTAAATGCAAACATTATGATAAATATATTCAGGCCTTTCAGTCAGTTGCCTGGTGACCATTTTGAGATGTGTATATATAATGAGATGTTTATTAATGTTGTTTGTGATGCAAGAAGGATTGATCAAAACTCTGCACAGCAACAGTCAACAAGAGACACTTCAGCTTACTTCAGGCCAATACGGACAAACATCTTTCACCGCTGGAGATAAAGTTCAAATGGAACATCTACAATTCAACACAATGGAGCGAACTCCAATCCATGCTGATGAAGATCACGTGGTTCGATCAAAAGCCTCAGAATTGCTACTAAAATGGATCATGCGGTCTGATAATTGTTCCATTTAGCTTTACTGGACTACCAAATACATTAAGCTATTAAGTTACAGTTCATTTGAAAGATAATGATGTTGCGGATATGGAACTAATGCGAACAACTTTGGAAGGAGAATTAATGTGCGACTACATTTTAAAGACTGCTTATAATGTGTTTCTGCTGCAATATTTCTTAATGCTCTTAATGTCTCTCATTTCTGTAAAGCATATTGAATTGCCTTGTGTTGAAAGGTGCTACTTTATACAAATACACTAGCCTTGCCTTACATGTCCTTTCTACCACACACTGCATAGAATATGTTCTTGTCATCCATAATTGTCCATCAAGTGGTATATTTGACACTGAAGCAATGTCCACGTAAATACTAACATTACCCTATAGGTGCTGTTTGAGACTTCATCTTAAAACTAATCAGCATTATTTCCCTCGCGTCTCTCTCGTTTGTTGAACGGTCATGCAATCAACTGTGACTCAACAGCTGATTCCAAGGGACAGCTTGTCAACTAGCATCACGCTGAGTAATAATGTGTTGCTGAGTCCTTCTCAAATAAATAATCACTGTTTCACATGTGCTGCTGTACTTGATTAGTGAGGAGAGGACGTATCTACTCATGTCCGCGCTAATAATCTGTTTACTTTGAAGATCCATTCAAATGTAGTCTAATTGTAAGGCAATTTGAGGCTAATGTGGGGAATTTGGCACACTGTACTGTACTTTTCAAGAGGGGAAAAAGTGTTCTTGTTGACTACTACAAAACAGAGCAGCTGAAGTGGGATGCATCAATACAAAGCTGTTACGGCTGGACGGCGACGTATAATATAGCACCCAAATGCAGCAACCCGTTGGTTGAATCAAACTCCTTTATTTATGGAGGGGGGGAAACAGGAAAACAAAGACAGATCTAGACAGGACAAAATAAAACAGACCGATCGTGACACAAAGCTGCTAATGGAGCACTGTGTAATGGTCACACATGCAGAGCACACAGCACACACAGTGAAATGTGTTCTCTGCTTTTAACCCATCCTAGCACCAGGATTCTAGTACTAGGAGCAGTGGGCAGCTATTGCACACCGCCCGGAGAGCAATGGGAGTGCGTGGGGAAGGGGGATGTTCGGTGCCTTCCTCAAGGGCACCACGGCAGGGCAGGAGGTGAACTGGGACCTCTCCAAGTAGCAGTCCACACTCCATATTTTAGGTCTGGTCGGGGACTTGAACCGGCGACCCTACAGCTCCCAGTCCAAGCCCCTGCTGTCTTTAAACAGATTTCTCCAAGGAGCTGTGGACTGTCACAAAAACATCTAATGCTACGTGTGATACTGCTGCAGTAGTAATGAACCTATATAGTTTCCCCACAACTTTGTAATATGTTCAACATTTCAAAATGGCACACTGATTCAGTTTAGTGCAATAATCGGTGTTCTGATCATGAAACACAATATATATATAAACAGTGGCTTGTTCAATGGAGTCGCACACTGAATTAATCATCTAACAAGTGCATGTTTTTATTCCCAATTCACCTTCTCCTGTTCTGTAGCCGATTCATTTATTCATTTCTTTTGATAACTCCCTCTCTTTCTGGGAAGTTGACATCAGTCCTTTCCTTAGAAGTGTTTTTCTTTCCCTACACCAGTAGATGATGTTGTTTCTTTAACACTCCTCTGAACTCCCGCCTAGATTCCTGCATGCAGATGTCTTTGGCGATCCTCTTGTTTCATTACATCATCATATCTGGAATCCTTCCATTTTTACCCAAAAATATGATGCATTTTAAATAGACGTGTACTTTCCTGAACACACTGCTGTTAATGTTTCATTATTTGTGCTTCTCATGATGAATACAAACACAAGAAAACGTATCATTGACACAAGAAAATACATCACTATACTCTATATATAACTTATATATATAGAGTGTTGGGACTAACGCGTTACAAAGTAACGCGTTACTGTAACGCCGTTATTTTTGGCAGTAGCCTAACTAGTAGGCTACTCCAAGTCTAACGCATTACTTTTTAAATTCAGTAACTCAGTTACCGTTATGACATGGTGCGTTACTGCGTTAGTATTTTTATATAGTCAACAGCCAGGCGAACAGAGATGAGAACTGTACTTAAGTGCAGTACTTGAGTAAATGTACTTAAATACTTCCTGTGTCACATGCGGAGACGGGCTGTGGGCGTGTTTGTGTTGTTTACTAACAAGACTATCATGGCGGCGGCGGAGCTCAAGTCTAGTTTCTCCACCTGGAGATATTCTCACTATTTCACTTTTGTCGAGCACAAAGAAAAGAACGTTTTAGTTAAATGTAAGTTGTGTCCTGGCGGGTCAAAGAGCCTATCTACTGCCCAAACCAGTCATTCAAATCTCTTAAAACATCTGCAGAAACAACATGCTGGGACGAAGCTAGTAGCTAAGACCACAGAGACTCAGCCGACGCCACTCCACCTCCACCTGCACCTAAGCAACAGCGGCTGGATTTTAACCAAGGGACTGCCAGCCAGGGAAAAGTCGATAAAGCCATTGCACGGTATGTTGTAGAACCATAGACTGTATATATAAAGTGTAGAACACATGCAGGCTATTGCTACAGTGGAGTCACCCGCTTACAGGGAGCTAGTTAGCATGATAGCATGTCCGGGCGGCACACGGCATATGGGACGGAAAACTTTTTCCAACTACCTGGAGAAAGAATATACAAAAATGTAAAGCCAGCTAATATCGATGCTATCCAGATTGCATATAATGCATGTCAAGTTGATCAACAGATTGTATTATTCTCCAATGCAATAACAGTACTGAAATGAAGGCTATAAGGGCATTAATATAATGGGAGCCCTTTTTTTAAGTAACTAAAACGTTACTTTTCACAGTAACGCATTACTTTTTGGTGTAAGTAATCAGTAAAGTAACTGAGTTACTTTTGAAATGAAGTAACTAGTAATGGTAACTAGTTACTGGTTTTCAGTAACTAGCACAACACTGTGTATATATATATATATATATATATTATTAAATACTCTGAACCCTTAAGCTGCATCTGCTCTCTAGGATTTGTCCACTCTTAAGTCTCCTCTAAAGATATTATATTTCATTTCCTCTCTGTCGTCCATTAACAGACTTCCTTTCAGGCTCCAGTTGAATCAAATGGTTCTTAATATCCCTGCAGCATTCTGTAGTGTCTAATGAATTGTCTGGCTGCATCTGTGGCGTCAGACTTTTACCAGCTGCACTATGCCCAGAAAACAAGTTTGCTAGTAGAGACCTTTATAAAGCTCATTCATCATCCCCTGTCAGCTAATTTCATTCACCCGCACAATATCGCTTCTGGCAATATAGACCGTCCTCTATTCATAAATGTATAGTAGGAGAGAAATGTATTTATATACCTTACTCCACAACTTTTCCTGCCTCTCACATATTCTCTCTCTGCCTCTCTCGCACCTTCTGTCCCAATGGACAAGAAGAAAAGGCAGATGTGCTGTATTTAGATGATGGTGTAATCACAGTGCAGTGGAGGGTGAGTAGCATGTAGAGGTTCTGCGTAAATCCTGCAGTATCAGGCCTTTGTAGACGACTTCAGCTATAGAGGGGGAAATCAGAAAGCACCAAAAAATAAAAAGGGTCGAGCATCTGCAATGTTACCTTGATTAACCTGCTCATATGGCTTACTAATGTGATGCAGTAGTGGAAACTTAACTGCTGTTTTCATTTCAGTTTGACTGGAAACTGAACAGCAGAGGCAGCCAGCAACAAGGTGAGATGTGTGCTGTGCAGCGTGTGTCCACAGTGCATGATTCATGAGGTTAGGGGTCGATGTTGCCCTGTCAGGTCAACTTGTGAGGGACAGCGCTGTACAGGGAACAGACGTGTGCAGGTGACCTTCAGCAATAAAGACGGAGTCATCACCGCTTTGTTCCCATGTTTTTCACAACAGGCCGAGAGAGAAAGTGCTGCGCTGGTCCCTTCAGCACGAGATGCAGGCTAATAGTATAGAGTAACTGCCCGCTGGGACCTGCATGTAGGATCGCATTGCAGGGTCACTGCAATACAGTACGATGCAACGATGCCTCACTTAGTTTGAAAGGGCTTGGGTGGATTACTTGCCAACACAGACACAAACATACTCTAACTTCCCCGAAATGAAGAATTCATACAATGTTACTTAAAGGTGGGGTAGGGTGGGTTTGAGAAACCGGCTCGAGATCGCTAGAATTTGAAAATACACAACCGGAGAAAATCTGCCACTTCCTTATAGAGCCCCTCCTCCAACACACACGAACGCGCACATGACCAATGAGGGCACGAGATAAGTTTGTGCCCCGATGGAAGGCTGACAGGCAGGTAGGCCATCCGGCTAAACGGATTGGTTGTACTTTTTACAGTATTACGGCTTCTACAGATGACGTTTTTTTATGGATTTTTTGTCAAAGCACTTCAGATATTCATTGCTGTCGGGATGTTAAGAGCATTCCATGGAATATAACAAAAAGTGTATCTCGAGCCGGTTTCTGAAACTTACCTACCCCACCTTTAAATCCCTCTATCATGCTTAAATAAAATGCATAACCTATTTATCTTTTAAGCATCTGTTCAATAGTTCCGATATGCTCAAGGGCAGAGAGTTGTATTGTTTTGTTAGTACTAACTGCCTTTGTGCCTGAGCGTTCAGTATGTAGGTTAATTAACTGAATGAGAACTGCGGGTGCAGTTAGCACAGCTGTGACCTCGGAAATGTATGTGTCCGTGTGTACGCATCTCTCTGTGTGATAATGTGTCTATATGTTGGGGAGTTCCCTGCTGTGGTCCTATAACCATCATGCCTCCTCTCTGCTGCAGCACTCAGAGGACAATCTGTACAGCGCGACACAAAGAGAGAGCCCTCACTCTCCATAGAGGGACATACATTCAACTGAGAACTAGTAACCCACTATCCTTATTAAGAAAGGTAATGTAGCGATTTCTGGTCCAAGAAAGCCAGACTATTTAGTGGGCCATTCTTGAACAACTGCGGAACCTCAGGTATGTGTAAGACAACATTACATGTTTTTTATATAATGCCAATCAGCCTAAAGCGGGATCTTTCGACATGGGGAAACGCACACCAAAACTAGTGTCTAAAGATATTAAAAAATATATAAAACTAGTGTCGATTCATATGAGTTTTATCTTACCAGATCCTCAATGAACTCCTTCACCGCAGCCACCACCAGGATGAAGAGCAGCGGCACCAGTGTGGTCCAGCGACCAGTGGGAGACACATCTGGGATTTGCTACATGAAGAAAAAAAAAAAGTGTTCAAAGGAAATAGTGTTCTCTTTCCCTCCTCAACAACATCTTTACCCTGAATTAAATGACAGGTCATACCAGCTTTTTTGGAAGTTTAACATGAATTTAAGATTTAAAATGTATATGCAAACTCCAAATAGGTATATTGAGCACAAACAGCTTTCTCATTACTATTATAATGCCCCTCTTCCCTGTGAATGTTTAATGATTTGGCTATTTTAAGTCCCTCAAAATTAACAGTTAAACATCAGCGTGATTCAAGCCGAGTGAGGGCCACAGGAGATCGTCACTGTTATACAGCCCAACGGGAAGTTGAAGGAGATAGATCTTTTGTCTCCCTCATCTGCATAGATGTTTTATTCAAGGTCGCAGCATCGACAAGGTAGGTAATGAAGATTCACACTGGCTGCTTTCAAAGCAGCTTCTTCAAGGTCACTGGATAGAGCCCTTTCCCATCCTCAAAGCTCTCATTAACAGAGGGTAGTCTGTCAACACGGATATAGGTAAAGACAGACTCTCGGTGCTAAGCAGTGTTCCGTCTCTCCATTTTCTATCTTTTCTGCAAAGCTTTGAAAACACCTGAGACATGGATTTTGGCCGCTTTGAATCATGTAGTAATGATTGGTGGTTAGGGCTTTCAGTGTTCTTAACAGGGATTAATGTTAAAACTACAGTATGCAGGAAAACTACTGCAAACCTCCTCACGGATAGGAAGTCTTTGTTGTGCTGGTATCAAATTCAAAACAGTGCCAAGATCTGTGGCTGCTTTTTGGAGAGTAATCAAATCACGAGCAGAGCCAACGATCAGCCTGACACTGGAGCTCTCTGCCCAAAACGGGGAGGCTTATTTCTTAAGCAAATCTAAAGAGGAAGACTTTCACATCACCCCTGCTTTTCCTTCCTTAGGCTCCACATCAGTTTGACAATATGATCTTGTTGTATTCTTTTTCTACTGCAGTGTATTGGTAATGGTACAGTGAGGGAATAAAATACAGTGCACAGTCATCCACGGACCACGGTACCCCGTTCATTTCAAAGACATGGTATATTCTGTATAGTGTGTTAAGTCCGCGGGCAAAAACAAGTGTATCTTTCAACGTCATAGAAGCACACACAGTATTACATGTATTATTCATCATGAGGATATATAGGACAAGATTTATTGTCATAACATTGAACAGCTACGATGTAATTATGTAATGTATGAAAACTTAGATGGGAGGTTCCTCAACAGTGCAATTGCATAAAGTGCTGTGTGTGTGTGTGTGTGTGTGTGTGTGTGTGTGTGTGAGAAAGCGTGATCTTGTCTGTGTGTTTATCGAATATCTAAATTATTATTATTTATTTATAATCTAATTTATTTGTACATTTATTTTATATTTATTTTGTATAAAGTACATGTATTAGTATATTATTAATTAATATTTTCATTAACTTTTTTATACCTTTTTCTGTGAAATTACTTTAGTTTTTTTATTTATTAGTTCAAAAAAAAATCGAAAACATCTCAATAGATGCATGTTGTTTCCAAAGCCAATAAGCAACTGTTTTGAATGATCTTGATCACAATACTGACCAAAATAATTGTGACATTATTTCATTTTTTGATTGAGCAGGGTATTATCTTTGTATTGAAATCCGTAGCACAGATTCACAGCAACACCTGATCTTACCTGCAACAGTGCAATGAAGAGGAAGAAGGCATTGGCGGCCCTTCTGAACTGCGAGTAGAGGAATCGGGGGAGGAAGGTGAGGACGTTATATTTGGCTGTGCTGAGGACGGCATCAAGCAGCAAACAAGGCCATGGTGGGAGGGAGGAGACAAGAAAAATAAAACAAAATGGTTAGTTATCTTCACCTTTTCACAAAGCATTATTTAGATACATTTATACTCTCCAAATATCAAATATATGCATTATATATATCCATTCACCCATGGTACTTTTGTTGCTGTGTTCATGTGAGAGACTGATGAACAGCAGAGAGCAGTGTGCTCAGTGGTCATAAAGAATGATTCGGAGGGGGGGGCAGGGTGAAAGTGCTCCTGTCGTACATGAGCTATGTGGCCTGTGCTGCAGTGGGCTGGGTGGTGTGTGTTGGCAGTGATGGTGGTGTGTGCCTGAGAGTCAAACCTCCAGCAGTCTGACTTACAGGCAGCTGTGTTAAAGGGCCAGTCACAACCGCCACTTTAGGAGAACATATACGCCATGATGTATGCCAAGCCACTGGCAACACTTTGCTTACTCACGCACACACAAAAGCCGTCACAAACATACAAGTGGAATGTCAGAGAGCACAGCCTCCAACACGCCTAAAGGGGGTTAAGCATATGGAGGTTAAAATAGGGATATCACTGTTTATTCCTGTTAAACTGAGTCTTATTTGACTAGCACTTTTGCAGCATTTGTGGAACGTCCACAAACACAGAACTAAATAAGGACTTGCTTTCCCTGTTATCCTGAGCGCCCAGTACAGCTGAGCCGTCCACTGACAGTGAGCGGGGAGAGCGAGAGAGAGAGCCATTGTTCTGACAGTACAATGTAACACCAGCCTCACATCGGAACAAGGGTCAGCAAAGGGTCAGCTTTGTTTCTTTCAACAGAGTATAATCTTTCTTTCAACTACTCTAGTATTCTTTGTTTAGTTTTGGTGATAACAATAAGAAAACATAATCTTTTAAAAACTACACAGTTTAATAGAGATTACGTTTTATTTGAAAAATGTATATCTGAGTTCATGCGATTACAATTATCCTCTTCAATATGTCCTGAATATAACTTTAAGTTGATCCATTTGATCAAAAAACATCCCACCAAGGGAAATTCAAACCAAATAAATACAGATAAACTGTTAATAAAGTCAAATGTATAGACACATTTTCAGTACATACATTTGAGGTGTTTAGTAACCTGTAAAAAATGTCTTTGTGTTAACACAAGAACAGTTTCAAAGCCGTCTGAGGTTATGATGTTCGTGTCTTATTTTATAGACTCGCAAATAGCTTTGAATCTATTTGAGTGTTTCTACAGGCCTTTTGTGCTTTTGAAAAGTGAGTTTAATACTCAAATCCATGCGGGCAGCAAACCCCAAAAAAACTAAAACAAAATAAATTTGAGCCAAAGAAGAGACAAAAGGTTAGCTGGGTTGCTGGTTATCATGAAGTGTGCGTTTATCAGCTTATCATTGTGGTAAATAATCAACATCCAGTATGAGGAAGATCAGTCTGCCATCATAAGCCGATGCAAAGGTCGGGTGAGATGAACAAATGCCATAAAGTGATGTGTGTTAAACCAAACAAAGATACATAGGTGTGTGACATTATGCCTGTAATTTCTAAAACAACATTTCAGGGAAAGGTTAGGTGCATTTTTTCCTTCAAGTTGACCTACTTGCCCCCACCCCATCTTTATTTCTGATCTCTTGGGTGAAAGTGAGTCCCATTCTATATTAACTCCTGAGGCCTGTACTACGAAGCCGGTTCAACATAACCTGGATATGTTTGAGTTACCCGGTTTACCTAATCCAAAACAAACACGCTCTCACTACGCGGTCCTAGGATGCTGGTTATCAACTCGTTAACTCAAGCCAGCTTTGCCCTATCGAGTTAGGTGCGCGTTCACATGAAAGGGGTGGTATTTGGAGCATTCGACCAATCACAAACATGGACAAGCGTACTGACAGCGCAGCGTCAGCGTCATACTTCCTGAATGAAACCTTGTCTTTTATGCTGCTGCAACAAAAACAATTTCCCAAATTGGGATCAATAAAGTACCATCTTATCTTATCGTATCTTAATACTTCTGCATACAGTCTGTGACACTGTGAGTGTTGCACGGCCAGATGCGGCTCGGCTGACTCGGATAAGGAAATAGGCCTATATGATACATTATGATGTGATATGAATGATAATGGGACACATCGACGTCTGCACTCACAGTGCGGTGGACTGTACTTAATGTTACTCTGATCCGGTTACTTATGATGTGGCAGATATTTAAGTAAGCTTTCTTAACGCTAATGTTATAATAGCTCTGAAGATGGAGGTGATATTCTATTAATGTTCACGTTCACACAGTCGGTGATTTTTGCCGGCCGTCTTTCCTGCGACGGCAGCTTTTCTGTATTTCCTTTCTCCTGTAATATGACTTGATCGCTTTAAACTCCGCACACTGAGCTCTGATTGGTCAGCAGGCGGTGCTTTCACTGAGTTGAGCTCTTAGCCTGCAACCTAACCTGCTCCGGACCAGGTTAGCCGCTCAGCATAAGTTACCATGGAGATCTAGCCCGCTATGAAGTGAACCAGCGTCGTAGGACCGGAAACCCAGAGTTTTCCCTGATGTTAGCTCGCTAAGCGACAATCCGGCTTCGTAGTACAGGCCTCTGTCTGGTCACGGTATCACTTCCCAAACTCATTTAACAATCTGCTTAATGGATGATTATGGGTCTAATATGATATTTCCTGGCCGTGCCCTGAAGATCAAGACAACATGAGAGACGCTCCTTTTTTTAATGCAGTATCTAGCAACATTTCTACCACAGTAGAAAGGTTTGAAATTACAGGAAGTCATTATGAGTCGGTATTTTGGTTTGTCTGACAAGTCAAAACAAGAAGATCGACAGGTCATGAAGTGTTTTGTTTCCTCTTTTGAGCCACACTTCGTCACATCTAACATCTTTTATGAAGAGTTAAACCTTGCAAAAAACAACGCAGATCTTCCCATTGGATTGAAACATGTATGGGTGGATTTAAATGCAAGAAAAAATGAATGTAACACAATTGAACTACTCCATAATTCGACGGGTGAATAGCACTAAAGTCACATGTTACCACACTGAAAGAGAAGCCTGGAGGAGAGCCAATGAGGATGTTCTGCGCCATGACTTGCAAAACTTCAACAAGCAAAAAATATCATGTAGGCCTATTTTGCAGGGTTGCCAACTCTCACGCATCTGGCGTGTGACACACGCTTTCACTCTCAATCTCACGCTGCCCAAACTATTCTCACGCCAAAACAAGAATACCGAAGACTAGAAACGGTTTTGAAAACTTTTGTCACGTAGTGATCGTCTTCTCAATAGAACATCTTTGATAATGTCTTCTGACCAATCAGAATCAAGATAACGGCGTGGTGTTGTTGCAGGAAGTCCCGACGGAGAATACTTTTGCTGTAGTACATCTCTATACATCGATACAACATTACGTGTTGATAGAAATAAACATCTCACTCCAGCCAGGTACCCAAAGTTGGCAACCCTGCTATTTTGACATTATCATAATTCCAAGTGTAGGCCTGTATTGCTGTAAGCATGTGTGAACCTTTATATATACAGTCTATGAGTGGAACACATCAGTCTAACCACACCATTTCTTCCTTTTACTTGTTAAATTACAGAAGCTCTAAAAATAGATAGCTACAAACAAGAGTCAATACTAACGGGTTATGTCACACTTTTCAAATACAGTATACTCCTTTGTGGGTCAATCTCTTCCATCTGAGGCCAGCAGGATATAGCAATGTACAGTAAACCACAAGAGAGATAATCAAATCAGCCGAGGCGTCAGCTAGCCCCTGAAGCTCATGCAGAACAATCACAGTCTATTCAGACAGCTCATTGGCAGACCCTTGTATCATTCAGAATGATGTTTATATATGTTGAATGGATCAAATTGAATACTGAATTTTTATATGGTGTTTGTATGGTCGGACAAGTTGTTGACTTAGCATAAATATTAGACGTTTAGCTTTGCAAATACCGCAGCCTGTGTCACTACCATAGACTGTATATATAAAGGTCACTGGTCACTGTCACTACCCGATACGTCCCCCTACCCGATCGGTGCTGCGCATGTGCGAGATGGTCCGCCATATTGGACAACTCCGGACGGCAACCCAAGAAGGACACTTGACACAGTCGCTTTTGGCAAAGCTGAAAAGTAAAACTCAAGAGAGATGAGTTATTGTTATTACAACGTGACTTATTATTTAACAACTCTTTTTATTGGGTTCTTTTATTTACGGTTAAGTACATTGTCAGAATAAGTGAGAAATAAATTTAACTTCTGTTAGACAGCTATATGCCATACATTTTTGCACACATTCATAGTAAATATGTATTCAGTATGATAGCTGTCTAACAGAAGTTTAAATCCATTTCTCACTTATTCTGACAATGTACTTAAAGGTGGGGTAGGTAAGTTTCAGAAACCGGCTCGAGATACACTTTTTGTTATATTCCATGGAATGCTCTTAACATCCCGATAGCAATGAATATCTGAAGTGCTTTGACAAAAAATCCATAAAAAGATTTCATCTGTAGAAGCCGTAATACTGTAAAAAGTACAACCAATCCGTTTAGCCGGCCCGGCTAAACGGATTGGTTGTACTTTTTACAGTTGGCCTACCTGCCTGTCAGCCTTCCATCGGGGCACAAACTTATCTCGTGCCCTCATTGGTCATGTGCGAGTTCGTGTGTGTTGGAGGAGGGGCTCTATAAGGAAGTGGCAGATTTTCTCCGGTTGTGTATTTTCAAATTCTAGCGATCTCGAGCCGGTTTCTCAAACTTACCTACCCCACCTTTAACCCCAAATAAAAGAACCCAATAAAAAGAGTTGTTAAATAATAGTGAAGTCACGTTGTAATAACAATAACTCATCTCTCTCTCTCGTTTTATTTTTGAGTTTTGCCAAACGCCACTACTGTGTCAATGTTGTCCTACTTGGGTTGCCGTCCGGAGTTGTCCAATATGGCGGACCATCTCACACATGCGCACTGCAGATCGGGCAGTGACAGCCTGCATGAAGCTGAACAACAGGTTGTATCATTATTCTTTACGGATGTGTAATGGCCTTTCAAGATGTGTCTCTATTTGTGTGTATGACAACAGTAGTCCTTCCTCTCACCAGTTAAATGTGATAGTGACACTTTATTCTGTGCAAAACGTTGTATTTAATTTCTCTGAGAAGCTCAAATGTGGTCATAATGATATAAAGTCCACCGAGTTGTTGACAAAGATGTTAAAATACCACTTGGTGAAATGTTGACTAGGTCATGTGATACAGTGACCACGGCAAATTAAGGAACTCTTCTCAGACAACAACACTACACACTTTAGTAAGTCAGTGTGCTTTTTGCGTGTTGGTGTCCATGACTGTCTGTCGTATGCATGCATGTCAGAATTATCTCTTGTTTTCCACGCAAAGCATGCAATATGTGCATGTCATGGACACATGACAGCAAAAGGAGTTTGTACAGCCACTCCTGTTCGCTACAGGATGAGTTGTGGACTTTTCAGCGATTAACAACCTTTACAAAACAAACAGATCTGCCAGTATCTAAATAAACACTCCACATGCATACAAAAGAGAGCTGGCTGCCTTAATGTTGTGGAGCAGGAATCACGTCCGTGTACCTCTAAGTGATGGTGAGCGGTGGCATATTCTGCAGGTATTGATGCAGCAGAGGGAAAATGAGAGCAAGTGAAAGCAGAAAACCTGTGATGGCTGCCTGCTTGTAAGATTAGATTCACCATATGTTGCCGACCCAGCTCCTGTAGGTGTCTCCACAGGTCACTGTGAGGCAGATAGCAGCCAGTTCTCTTGAACAACTGTGATCTTGAAAGCAGTCTAACGCCTGATGGGCTATCAAGGCTTCAGCCACATGTTGGGGCACAATCAGAATGGAAATACTCAAGTTGTCTGCCAGCTGTGTACGTCACTGTTGATACAATACTGCAGCACTAAACAAAGTGAAATCATTTAAAAAGAAAATAACTTGGCTGCATTACAATCAGATCCGAGGGAGAGGATCGTAAAATTGTGGCTTGAAAATGCATTAACATGAAACTGCCATTCAGTTCAGTGTGAGCTCAGAGAACAGCCTCTTGTGTCTAAATAACAGTCACACTTTAATTTAATTTATATAATTATAAAATTGATATTTTATGTAAAGCAAGTATTGGATTGACTGTCAGTGAAGCAGCCATCATACTTGTGATGAATATAATAATGGGAAGTCTGTGACGATGATTTCTCCTTGATCATTGTCTCTGCCTAATGTTGAGGGTGTGTGTGTTAAGTTAACAGCATCAATAAAGGAACTAATGTGATATGTTCCTGTGTTTATCGATGAACACAGACAACAGAACTAATGATCGCATCTGGAAAGATCACACACAACACACGTAGTAAAGGAAGATATTCTGCAATCTTCTTATCTGCTTGTGTCTTTTATTGGTCATGTCAATAAAAGAAGCTGACCTAAGAAATGGCATAACCATTAGCACACTTGCTATCTTCAACTTGTGCTTCATAGAGCAGTGTCTTTGTAAGCACATACACATCTCAAGCTACTCATGCAGCAGGAATGCTAACAGTAATATTCACTGACAGAGGATGACCTGACCTAACAAACCTGACCTTTAATGCTAAAAGCACTGCACTCCTCCAGGAGGACCAACAAGATAAAAAGGGCCAGCCTGTGGAAAATGGACTAAGGCGTCCCTGGTGATACAAATCTTGCAGGTACTTAAATATCATATGGCTGAGGGGGCTGTCATAGTACCCGATGCAGCCCAGCAGCTCCTCACATTAAAAACGACAGCTCTTTCGACTGTTTTAACTCGGGGATTGTATTTAGTCATCTTAATAAGGTTAAATGCAAGTATTTGTTTCCCTTTAAGACATCATTTTCTCAACATATGTTCAAAAGGACCCTTAAAATGAATTCTGAATTTTACAGAAAGCTTCCTTTTGAGACATTTCCCCCAGGCTGACATTTAAGTAGCCGCCACGCAGCAATTCACTCAATTCAACCGTTATGATGTGACTCTAAAGGTTAATGTAGGGTTAAAGGCAAAGTGGCAAGTTATACTGCAGGTCACAATGAAAAGCAGTGATGGCCTCTGGGTTTGCCAGTAGCAACTAGCAAGTTAAAAATAGCACAAACAGACAAATCCATGAGAGAACACAGTTTAAATGTGAGCTATTAAAGGTGGGGTAGGTAAGTTTCAGAAACCGGCTCGAGTGCACTAACATTTGAAAGTACGCAGCCGATTGGTTGTACTTTTTACAGTACTAAGGCTTCCACAGATGACTTTTTTATGCATTTTTTGTCAAAGCACTTCAGATATTCATTGCTATCGGGATGTTAAGAGCATTCCATGGAATATAACAAAGTGTATCTCGAGCAGGTTTCTGAAACTTACATACCCCACCTTTAAGCAGTTACATACAACTTCATTTTGAGTGCTATAGTAAAAGGAAAAGCATCTTTAAATGCACCTAACATAATATCACCGGAAAGGCTGGATGATAAGTGCTAAAGGTCGACCATGTGACTGCTGGGATGCTCGTTTTCATGGCAATTAAAGACAGCGGTTTATACTCATCGGATGCACATTAAACCTCTACAGCATGAAAATGTTTTCTTTATCTCGTGTTAAAAATCTCAATATATTACCGGCATTTTTCATGATTGTATAGCTTCAAGTGTGTTGCTTCCTCAGCTTAGTGAGACGCAATTCACTCAAAATGTGAAGGAATATGGATGTACTTGTGTGGCAGACCACTGTGTACTTCCACTCCTTTGCACCCTTGAGGCTGCACTGATAGTTCTAGGGCCAATCTAAATGTAGACCATGCAAATATTACTACCACACAAGTATTAGGTTCACATGGAATACCACCGTACAGTAGCTGTGGTAATGCTACATGTATACCAAACACAATGGTCAACACTAAAGTTTACAACAGTGTTAGTTATGCTCCCACACACCCTCAATGCAACTACCTTGATCATTCAGATGATGAATATTTCTCTTCATCGTCATTACATTTCCAGTAATACAATAACTCCTTACCTGACTCGATTGTTGCAGAACTTGGCAAACTGCGGCTGGTTGAGGTATATCATCCGGGCATCCGCCTGGTCAGCTAAGGACGTCCTTTCTGCGGTGTCCTCTGTCTTCGCATATCCTGCAGCGTGGGAGAAAGAAAGACATTCTATAAGAAACTAAATCTGCCTTGAGCTTAAACGAAGGTAAGATGAAAAGGTGTTTTGAAGTCTTTGAGTTGGTGCGTGTCGAAAAGTCCCCGAAGGAGTCTTCAGAGTCTGTAAAAGGTAAGTCCCTGATTTCAAAACTTTATAACTATAAAAATCTCAGTTGACCTTGGTTCTTTAGAAAACTGAAATATAGAAGTTGTTGGTGCTGTGATGGATAAAGTTGGTATTGTAAAATGTCTCATTGGGAAACTTTTCAAAAGAGAAAGATTAATTATTTTGATTTGATTGTATTTGTCATGGAGTACACAGTGTATTAGTCATTGAAGTAGTAACTGCAGTCACAATATTTTGACCAGCCATTGGTATTTCTCTACATGATACACTTGCCTTAGATCAGGAGCCATAATCTAATAGCAGTGTAATGCGTAGATTATAATCTTAATGAAGTGAGGGGGTGGCAGTGCTTTAAAAAGTCCTACAGTGGGAATGCCAAATGAGATGCCACTGACAATACATCTCTCATTAACCGCCTCCACAGTTTAACGCCAGCTCAAAGACATAGACTGTTATTACAGGGCTTGACTGTTTAACAGCATGACTCATACAAACCAACATATCTACTGTACAGTCATGATATTCCTCATGCGGTCTGTTTTAAGATACTTGTAGTTTCCTCAACTACTATTTGTATAAAGACCAATCTGTAAAATGTGGTTGTGACAATTTTTCAACAGACATTGCAGCAACTGCCTTTGAACATTTTCCATTTGTAGCCAGAAACATGTTAGAGATGGGCATTTCCTGTCTAGATCGACATCCTGTTAGTAACAGTAGAAGGACTCATCTGTGAGGATCAGTTACAGGAATGTGGTGTCATGTAAAGACTTGTAGCATGAAAGTCTTTGAAACAAATGTGTTGTGCTGTAAGATAGGTTAAGTTCAGACCAAATGCATAAGAACAACCTAGAGAACTGTTTCATTCCTCACTCAGATATTAAGCATTACTGACAAGTCAATAAAATACTTGCTAAATCTGCTAGCTAACTAGCCTAAACTCAGTAACAGAATGTGGGCAACACGTTCTTCTCCACAGCCACGCAACCTCTGAGTCAGACGTCACTTCCCCCTTTTGTATCCTAAGGGTACAGCCACTCCCCCTGAACACCGTTTCCCTGCCAACACTGGGGAGTGGTCGGAACACATACAAATGTGGGCCGGTAGGATTTAGGTAAGCTAAAAAAAAAAAAAGGGAGTGGCCGGAACACTATTCTTTTTTTGGCCCTCCGGCCCACGCACAGCCTACGGGAAAAACGCACGGCCAACCGGGAAAACTCCCGGTATTCCCAATGGCCAGTCCGCCCCTGGTGGATAACACTGCTTAACTCTCCATTTCTGTAAGAGTGAGCACTACCCTTCTCCCACTAGGTTCAACAAAGTGGGATGGAGCCATGTAGGCTAAACCAACACTTCATACGAGGGCTCCACGTGGGTCGCAGAGATGCTTGTTTCTCAGTGATGCAGTTTTTGCTTTTTAAAAAAACACTCACAAATATGTTTATTTTTGTATTGGCAAGCGGCCTTATGGGTCTAAGTCTGCCTCTGTAGGCAAGATCGAAAAGCTCACAGATGGACAGTTAGCATGCAAGCTTTCATGCTGGAGACAGGTGCTGCATCATGAAAAAAGGATGTCTAGGGAGGTTGCATTGGGAATATCTCAAGCCTCTAGCTTGAAGTTGCTTACTGCAGTGCGGGACGGCAAAAAGAAGAATCTTTCTTTTGAAAACAGAGTGACATTTAAAAAAGACAAAAGGACCAATACCCCAAATAAAGCTTTCCTCTTTTGATCATCTCTCAAAATGATGAACACATTTAATAAATACACTTCAGCTATTTGTGAACCAATAAATATCATCGTACGGAGACTTCTGGAAGGAGAAGGAGAAACTTAAGACAGCGAAATGATATCGTGGAAGAGCATTAACATTTTGAAAACATTGTTAAACACTGCGCTCAAAATAGGTGCTAGTAAAGAAAATAAGGCCCAGCTAAATGTTGCCTGGGCCTCGATTATGATTATGTTCAGGGTAACGTTCAGTCTTCGGACTAACTTTTATGAAATTAATGTTGGCACTTTACCAATTTTGAAAGTATAGGTGAATTAGTATACCCATTGGTTGGTCAATAATTGTATGATAATAATTTCATATTCTATAACTCATTGCATTACTGCTTTATTTTATTGCTATTTAACTATATGTTATTACAGTGTCCTTAAAGATTTTTTGTTTTGTATGGAGATTCTTTGTTTTATATTTGCTGTATGTACCATGACATCAAGTCAAATTCCTCGTATGAGAACAAATCGTTTTCATGAAGCTAGAAAAAACAAGAGAGAATACTAGCAGCTTAAAGCTTCTCAGATAGCAGGATTTACTACTTACTACTATTTACTTCTCTTCTTTAAATAAAACAGTAAACTGGGGTTTGGTCTATTGGTCAGACAGTAAAAGACATAAAGGGCTTTGTGAGATTTATTCGTAGCCTTCTGTTGGCATTAACAAACATTTTATAAATCAATTTTATGATGAAAATAATCCTAAGCATTTGTTGAAGTCACAGCAGTTGGTGGTTGATGTTTAACCTGAAATCTTATGCTAAACTGTACCATTTGAAGTTAAAATATCTGACACGACTACAGAGGCAGATTTGACAGGGATAATCTTGTTTGTAAGATGAGAAATTATGGAAAATAGGATTCCCGTGGTTCAAATGACCCGACCATCTGTTTTATTTGATGTATCCATCTTAATGTCCGCTGCATTGCTAAGAGAGCACTACTGTAAAAGTCTTAAGTCAACAGTTTCCCCAAACGCTCAGGTTACATGCATGTGATCCGGCGGCTGCTGCGTGGCCCTCCCTCGCAGTGGTGTTAGGAGTTATGAGGTAAGGGGAGGCATAGCATAGCTTCCACAACTACAGATAAACCCTGGAGTTTAAACATGGAAAGAAGTGACATGAAGGGAAGCTGGCTGACTGTTAGAAACATCAACAACAACAAAACGTAGAGTCATGAGGTCCTGTAACCAGAGACTCATAGCGGATATGGCCCAGTTGCAACCTGCGTGCCTCCCCCTGCCAGCAGTATCTCTTCCTGGTCATGTCGTCAGGAGGAGACAAAAGGCTTACACACTCGCAACTTTCTCTGCTTTTTCCCCCCTCTAGCATTCTCATCTTACTCTGCTTGGCACTCGGTCACTGATGTTACACAAACCCTGAACCTTAAATGACGGGTCTTGTTATTTTAATGGTCCACTTGGCTTCGCAGAGAGGATTACCGGAGGAGCGACTGCCAAACTTTCCTTCTTCGCACCATCATCTCCTGATAGTTTCTCTCCTAAGCATGTGCTCCAGGGCTAAATATAACTGGCCCCCCGTAGTCATCTGGTCACCGGGGGAAACATGGGTTGGCTATCCCAGCGCCGTTATGCAAGACGTCAGATCAGCATAGGTGGTTTATTGGATTAGCGTGGTGACAAAAGAGTACGGGAACGAGGCCGGCGATTAGAGTGCAGCTAGTGCTTAAGTAGGGAAACGTCCTGCTATGATAGCACTTGTCAAGGACCATTATAGGCCGAGTGCCTGGTGTCAATAATATGATGTAGTCAACAAGTGGTTCCTTGAGGTAAATGATAGATCTATTTGTGTATACAGTAGGTCATACAGGGTCGTCGGTAAAAAGAGAGTATAAGCCAGACTTAAGGATGTCGGAAAAGTAACTATTTGCCCAAAATTCCTGAAATCAATTTAACCAAAACATTTCCCAGAAACACGAAAACTTGCTTTGACAGCTGTTTAGTAATAGGACACAGTATAAAGTTACATATTTGATCAGCGACATGGGATCAAAATTCAATCCTGGGATAAGTATAAATCTACTTTGAAGCCAGGTGAGGATTTACAGAAACATTACCTCATACATCTAAGATATGAAGATGTATTAAAAGCACTGCATGGGCCACCATGGCAGTGGCGTAACTATGTGTATGTCCGTGCGTGTGTGAACGCATCAGCGTGCGCTTATGTTTGGGGCGATGGGGGGGGCCCAATATTTCCACCGGGCCAATCACAACCTTGTTACGCCACTGCACTATGGCATTACTTAATATTCCCCAAGAGTTGATCCACTGTCCTTACATCCCCTTGGAGGTCGTGGGGCCCCTTCTTGCAATAGGGTAATAACTTTCCTCCGCCTTAAGGCCTAGCCTATTTAATCCAAAATGATAAGAGAAAATACAGCCAGGAGCTCACCTGGTGACACTGGGAGGACAGGTGGTTAGGAATGAGTAACAGCACTGAGTAAAGGTGAGAGAAAGGACATTGACTCAAAGGCATCCTACCTCACTGGGATGAGACCGGAGGAGGACAGTGCTGCACGACTGTGGCTACATTTAGAATCCCATTTTTACCTCAGCCAAGGAGCATACTTTTCTGTTTGTTTTCTTTTGTTCTAAAGCAGGAAATGAACAGTGCGTTTTTCAGGAAACTTGGTGAAAGGGTGTTGTGTGAGCCGAGGGAAACCGTATAAAATGCTGGAGCATATTTGAATGATGGGACGGATTCATTTATACCTTATGGAATCACACTTACAGTAGCAGCTTCTAAGTTTGTTATGCAGTAGCCTTTTCAAAAGGAACCAAACTGTTTCCTTGCAAATACTATACGACTTCCTTTGTGAAAAACGTTGTCACAGAATACCACCCCCCCTCCCCCAACTATAGAAACATCAATCATTTAGGGCATTTCGACTGCATTGATAATACAAGCTCTCATAACCGCAAGGAAACTACCGAAGTAGGTTAAACCACACCTCTAAACAGTCCCCAACTATACAAATGGGGGACTATTGGGGACATACCATAATACAAGCGGATTGGTATTCTTTCAATAGTCTAATCGATCTAAAAATGAATAGTTGCAGCTCTATATAGGGGGTTTTTTACGGGGTGCCCTGGGGGCCTTGGGGTTAAGGTGAAAGTCATAAATCATAACATCACAGGCTTGAGAGTTGACCTGGACTACATGCAATTCTCTATCTCGTTCTCCTTGTGTAATCATTGTCTGTGTACTGCAGACTGTTTAATGATATCATACAATGACAAATTAAGAAGAGAACATCTCAACTTTGAGTTTGCAGCAGTATTATATGGCCAGTGTTTAGGTGACACTCAAACCTCAATAGTTATCGATTATATGCCAAAGAGCGATCTCAGCTTCCACATCAAATGTAAAGCCAGCAAACAACGTAAGCCAAGAAAGTGAATCTTTGAGAAGCTTGTGTGATCTAGGAATTAGTGTCAACAATGACAAATGGAAACAGTGGGCTGGCACAGTGACTGCAGCATACGGCCTGTGAAATAGCAGGCCAGAGGAGCGTCTGAGCAGCTGTGATGGATGTTGTGTCTGTGTGTTCTGAAAGAGCCTCGCAGCAGGAGCCGCGGTGCCGCACTCGGCCAAGTGCTGCAATGCACCAGTCGCAGGTGGAACTGCTACTGCTTAACTTTGTCCCTTTGCTCTCTCCGTAGAGCAGCGTTGACTTAGGGGGTTGAATCAAAGTCAACTGCAGGCAACACTGTTGGAATAAGTCTGACATACACTTATTATTCATTCTTAACATATTTGATCGATTCATGTAGGACTCAAAAACTATAGGGCAGTTAGTTTACAAATTGTATTTTGTAAAATGTTTAGTTTTTGTACAACTTCAAATTGAAATAATCTTGAACTCAATGAGAATTAAGAAATGCTAAAAACAATTCTTTTTATAAAAAGGTTTTATTTGTGACCTATTGTCTTAGGTTTTCATTTGTTTGTTCAAATGACAGTTGATACAACTTATTTAAATCTTAAAACTGTCAACATTACTACTACTCTTAATCCATTTCAATTGGCCCTTAGAAACAAAATACAGAAATATTCACATTCCTAATGTCACACAATTAGTAACTCTTTCTTTTTCAGGAAGCAGTCTGAATAAATAAATAAATGGGTTATAAAATAGATAACAAAAGACCAAAGTTGTAACAATGTACATATTTGTCCTACACTTCTCTATATTTGTGCTACAGCTACTTTTCTCGCACACTTGATCCAATTAAAAGCTATATTGAACACTATGATTGGATTAGAGGAAAACAGAGCTAAATCTAGAAAGTCGTGAGCTGGGTTTGAAGAGTCTTGGCTTGAGTTAGTAGTCAAGTAAATGCATCTCTATTATTTTACAGTAAGGTAGTGTTACATTGGACGTACAACATATAACAATAGAACTAGTTTGATATTCATGTGCACACTAACTGTAACTGTGGCCTTCACCAAATGTAAAAGTAGCACACAAGGCCAACCCTGACAGGCTAACAGCGCAGTCCAAGAGTCTGGGGGTGAGAGGTGGAGGAGGTTGGCTCATGAAAATAGCCTTTCAACAGCCTCTCCCCCTCTGCACGCATTCATAGGATCTATCCTTAGTTTCTAGCACAATGTGTGGATAATGTACTCGGCCACTTCCACAGATGTCTCAGTGGGAACTGCTCTTAATATTCCCTGGTGGACACTGTGCATTTTCTCAGCACTAATTTCATTAACTGCAGGCGTGTCACGGCTCAAGTACCCTGACATCAATAAAGAGAGTGAGAATGGGAAACTGGGCGGGTACTCACTGCGAGCATGCTTCTTAATCTGTGTTATATTACGCTTCATAACAACACCTTTCATCTATTAATGGAGCCGGCATATTAGCCATACTAGCAGGCTGTTTAAAAACAATGTAAGAGGCATGGAAAGAGAAAAGGGTAACAAGGAGCCAAATAAAGCTCAGCAGTAGAGAGCTCAGCTGTGGAAGGGGAAGCCTCGAGAGGAAGGATCAATGCCATGAAGTGTCGTAATGAGTTTGGATGCAGGCCAGATGTCAAGATTATTGCTTGTGTCAGCCAACAGACAGACGGGTGGAACAATAGTCACAAGGGGGCACGTTTTTCAGAGACGTCGCCCAATGGGGATGAAACTGGGCGCAGCATGCTTTGGCATTGGCCAAGGCATGCCGGTCTTCCCCCGGTCTGTCTTTTTATCCTTGTGTTGTAGGACACTGCAACCATCAGGCATGGAAAACCCTTGCTGTGATACCTGAGAGATTTTTTGATATTACTTAAAAAAGGTATATCAATAAGACTAGAATACTTTTTATTTTAATATATATATATATATATATAATAAATAAAAGCTAACTGTGGTTACCATATAGTTCAATGCAAAAAAACAGACTTGAATTTTGAATGAGGAAAAATTACTTAAAGGGATAGTGGAAATCCGCGAATTTTGGGTTTAACTTATGTATTTTTATTAAAAATAAGAATAATAAACAATTTTTTTTTATTTCATGCGCCTAGTTTCATTTTATTTTCAATTTTACTGCTCCCGACCACGCCCTCTCAATGAAACGAAATACTTCGGGAATCGTCGGGAATCTTCGGGTGATGACGAAAACAAAGGAAGACGGGCACAAACAATGGCGGACATTCAATAGAATTTTCATGTGAATAGCCGACCTTTATTATGGTGAATAGATGTGTTTTGTATGGCTGTAGTGCGACAGCAAATGCAGAGAATGGCGTTTTGACGCATGCGTTTCCAAGAAACCCAGCCATTCGTCGTCAGTGGGTGACATTTGTTCAGATAACACGGGCAAACTTCACGGAGCCGAAGCTGACGAGTACTTCGGCAGTCGTGTGCTCCCGTCATTTTACTGACGATTGTTTCGAGATTCCTGTCTCTAGCTCAAATTGAAAGTGGAATACATAAGAAGTGAGTATTTTATTATGTTTTCTGGCTGATTTAATGCATCATTAGCCTGTACCATTGTGTACAACGCCATTTATTGCCTGTCGATTAGGCGACCGGAGGCCTCGTCATCCGATAATCCGGTACACAGTGTCGAATGTGTACACTACAGTCATCATATAGACATGATAGACTAACAGTACTGTGAGTACAGCCTACACTTGACAGGCAGCCTGGCTAGCCTAGGATTAGGACCCTACTACGTCAAAAGACCGATTGGCTCTAGCTGTATATCATGCTAGTATACAATTCATTTCAATTTATTCATGTAATTAATGCCCATAAGGCTGTTACATATACAATAATAAATGTGACAAGATAATTTATGTGAACCTGACCCTGGTATGTTATGAAATGTACCCTACATGCAGTCATCCCCGGGCATATCCATAGGCCTACAGTACATGCATGCCAACTTTTGCAATATATAATATAGCGCCTAACGTGAGCTATGCTTAGGGACCTACCAGTCAAGATTATTTGTGCGTAGGGGTGCATCATCTGGCGCCTGGTCCTGGTCATCCTCGCCATTGCCCATGCCGTGAACTAACTCCATCACCTCGGGATCGGGCTCGAACAAATAAGGACGTAATGGTCCATCGTCTGGCTCAATATTCTCACCATCGTTGCTTACTGAACCGGATTCAGATTCAGTTCCTAAAACTACATTTTCGTAGGAAAGCCGAGAGGATGTTTCTGACTCGCTATCATCACTGGATACCTCGTACAATCCTTCTTCTTTGTCTGGTATATTTGCCCTTCCACGTTCATTCTGCATAGACGCCATTGTTTGTTATCGTTTCGTCTTCCTCAGTTTTCCTCACTTCCGGTTTGGCTGAATCGATAATTTCGTTTCTAAAAAAGTTTGGGGAAGCTGCAATAAAGTGCTTCTAACATGCGTAAGGCAATTATTATATTTTTTTAATCAGGTGTGATTGTTTTGGTACGTAATTATGCTTGTATATAAGTTAAAACGAAACTATTTGGGGTTCAATTTCCACTATCCCTTTAATATCCCTCTATACTTATTTATGAGGTGTTCATAAATGAAAAAAGGTAGAGTACAATCCCCTCCTCGTCAGATTTATGATACCCCGAGAGGTCATGTATGTTCAGGTCAGGCAGAAGTGCAGGGGGTAAAAATGATTGCTGCCATGACTGTCAACACAAGCAAGAGTAAACGCCTCAATAACAATAATGACATGATACTCAAGCATGTGACCGGTCACAGAATGTCAGGGTTCAATATTAAAAGAACAATACACAGAACTAACCACTACTTTAAGAATACATACCCATCACATGGCAAGTATATTGGCTACCTTTACAGCACTAATCTTCGTTTTTTAAATAAGAGGATCAACTAGGAATCGTTGAGGGAGCAAAGATATACTTAGCAACCATATCTTATTTTTGCAAGTCATGATTGACCTCAAGCTTAAACAACAAATCGTAAAAGAACATTTTACAACTTGTGGTCACCTACTATTTATTTGATTACACTGTGATGAGTCAGTTAGCTCCATGACTAAACCCTGGGATTCTTCAGAAAGGCCCTTGAGTCAACCAATAGGAAAAATAAGGCGTTTTGTTCTTCCAGGAAGAGGTCCAGACGGAGTCCGATCTAACCGTTAAGATCCTGAACAAGCAGGGATGAGCCTGAGAGAGTTGTAAACTGGTCAATAAAGAGTGGATGAGGAGACACGTGACTGGCCACGACTAGGCTCCCACACGATTCATTCAATAATCCCAGGGTGGGAGGGGCCAGGCCGCTCGGGGCTACTGACATTGATCTAACACAAACGAATGGCAGCCAAACCACAAGAACTTTGGGAAGAAAAACTGCATCCAACACTCTGAAATATTTACTTGGCTCCTGTAAAAACACACCACCATGTTACAAGTAATAAAAAAGAGGTAATAAGTCAGGTGAGGTGTAATATGGAGTTCAGCATTGTCAATCTACACATTGTTCACTTTAACTTGAGGCTATCACCATAGTTATTAGGGTCAAATTACTTCCAAATCCCTGGGCTTTGGGATCACTCAACTCACTGAGCCCAGCGTGCCACGTATATATCCGCTCATCACCATCAAAGAAAGATCTGGACATGTTTCATTTATACCAAATAAACGTTTCAGTAGACAGAGCAGCCCCCCACATTTGTAATTCCAAGTATTTGTGAATTGAGGGGGAAGAGATGGGGGGGGGGGGGTATAGATACTGCCTCAAGTTAAGCAACGGTAACATCCATAAGTCGCTTATCAGATCACAATGCTGTAACCAGCACTCATAACAACAACAGGGCAGCTGCAGATTTAATCCCCCTCCCCGTCCCTCTCCGTCTGGCTCCCTATAGGCTCAATCGGGCGACAGTGGGACGGACAGTCCCGGGACAACACGGGCAGCTGGGGCTTGCTGTGACATCACAGGGATGTCCTGGCTTAGCGAGGGATCTGCAGGGACAGAAGCCATTCCACTGTGTGCGACCTTATGAATGATAAAAGGGAAGGGCATATGGCATGAAATTCAAATGGTCTGAAAACAGGAAATATAACTTGTGATTATCACTGATTAACACAATAGTGTTGTGCCTGACCACAAACTACTGTTCCTTGTCAGCATAAAATGTTATAAAATATGACATTAGGTTCTATTAGCAAGAACATCACACAGCATGTCAACCACTTTTTTCATTTAGCTTAAGGCTCCTCCACAGCTGCTGGAACACCCTCAGTATTGCTGGAAGAAAATGTCAGACAACACATGTGTCACATCACTTGATCATTAAGGAATATAATGAACATAAATAATAGTCTATAGGTTTGCTCAGTAGGGCTGTACCTATAAGCTAAATGTTAACATAAGCATTGCAATAAATGAAGGTTGAAGGATTCCCAAAGTTAGTTCCCTGAGAGTAAAGTAACTTTTATCATTTAGAGGCTTACCACACACTATAAATAAACATTTTTGTAGCTGCATTTTGCAGCACAGCTTCTCAGTTATGCAACTAACAAGAACAAAAGACCACATTGGTTTGTTAAAAGGTCTTTCTTTGTGTGTCACTGCTGTAGGGTCAGATACTGTAGATTGAATGTGAACTAAATTGTTGTCTCCTGTCCGACAGTCTAATCAAGACCAAGTCATGAATGATTACATTGGTTGTTTATTTAGACTGCTTATAAAGACATGTGTTTATGTTTACTCTGTGAGGTAAGGATGTAGAAATCAAAGGGGAAGAGTTTAAATAATAAGCATTTAGCTTTCTTACTGCAGATCAGTTTGCCTCGTCATGTCTCCTACAAACAGTCTTTATCTATGATTCCTATCTAACTTTTACAAATCATTTTTTCCTAGGGTAGTTGTTCTGCTGTCAAATATATATAAATTCAATAAGCTTGAAATAGCTTATTTATTTTACATTTTAAAATAGCTGCAATATCTAAAATGCGTGAGGAATAACAATTAATTCACCACAGTGTTTGAGTGATGCTCACTGACCTGAGGTGACATGATAGTAATGTGTAAGCTAAACTGGAAAAACACAGGCACCTCCATCACCCAACACACGTGCACAAAACAGATGCACACACACAGACACAGATGCACACACACACACAGACACACACACACACACACACACTATTTCAGCTCTATCGAGCACATAATAAAATGGCTGCTATCCTTGTATATTATTGATTCAGGTGTCTTCATAAGGTAGCAGTCAGCTAGCCGGCATGATAGCAGACTGTATCTATTAATAACAGGATCAAGTAGCCAGCTTTTACTGCAGCAGCACAGATATTCATGAAGCCGGTAAGAGCATTATTATTTTCTTGTTATAGGAATACTGAGAAGGTGATCAGTAAGTTACTAAACTGTGCAAAAATGGCTATATTTAGGCTATAAAACCTGAGCATTCAATGGTACACTACTCACATCACTTATTATTGTGTTTGACGGTACATTTCATAACCAGTTTTTAAGCATATATATCGTTACACTAGTACGAGCTATAATTTAGAATGTACCTGCTGCTACTATGCCTTTACTTTAGCCATACATCACTAATGTCCACCTATTCACAAACAGACCCTCTCGCGTATTCGCCAACGAGACGAATCTTAATAATTGATTGCTTTAACACAGTAAGTAATGCTGTAAAATATGGAAGTCCTATAATGGTGTGGTTGCAGCACTGTGGCCTAGTCAGTCATACAGTAGAGTGGAAACGGGAACAAGGTTGTAAAATCCCGGCGACTCAGGGGTCAAGGGGTAGCCGGAGCTTTATCTACCCGGCCTTTGATGGTGTTGCTTTACTGTGCAGTGCCTGCCGACACCTCTCCATCTGACCTTGTCCTCCCGCTATGACACGATCACATTGACCGTCTCCTGGCACGTGCAGGCTTCTGCTGCATTCCCCTGCTGTTCATGTGTGTGTGTGCATCACTGAGACAAACACAGCCCGGCCAGAAACGAGACACCAGCAAAAGAAAAACGATGATTGCGGATACAGTTAAAGGCCTCTTTCTCACTGTCTATTTCTGCTTTCATGAATTATTTGACGTTTGGGAGCAGGAGGTGAGAGCGGAGCTACTGTACATCTTATGAGCAGATGGAGGATAGGGAGATTTATATCCCTACGAACATATGTTTGCAACACAGCTTTTCAGTCGCTCGCAAATAAAGTTTGATCTGAGCAACATTACCGGGGATCACCCGCTGACCTGCAGATCAGAGGCGAGAATCAATTCAGAGAAATTGGACATTTATGGACATAAACCTTGACAAATATTAAAGGTCCCATGTCATGCTTTTCCGGTTATTAGCCGTCCCCTTGTGTGTTATGAAGGTTTTTCTGCATGTAAACGCTCTGCAGAGTCACAAACCCTCAAAGTACACCCTGTAGCGAGTAAAACTCTAACACAGAAAAGACCTGTCTGTGCTGCCCCAGAACGCCTCGTTGGAGATTTCTCTTTTACTTCCTGGGTACAGTGACTTGCCCATACCCAAATGGACCAATCCGTGGAACCGTTACGTTACATCCGTGGAGCCGTTACGGTAAGTCCGTAATAGAGATGTCCCGATCACGTGATCGGGGCCGATTTTTTTTATCAAATATATATATTTTTTTTTATTTAATGTTACAAAACAAAAATGACCATGTTCACGTCTTAAAGTCATCCTGAGGCCTTAGTTTTGGTTTAAAATTACACAACATCATGTATGTGTTGCTTTCTTTGGGCTTGTTTTCATAGACCTGGTTGCTTATTTCTCTGAAATCTGGCAACAGAGTGGGCGCAGTGTCTAATAGTAGCAGTAAGCTAACGAGAGGCTACGTTCAGCTGATGACTCGGGAGTCGGGACAGAGAAAATGTCAGGAGTTTGGAAGTATTATAAAATTGAAAGCGAAGGCAGTGTAACAGCCAGATGCAATGTTTGCAAGGCGGAGGTTCCGTGTGGTGTGGCGGTGGGGCCACTCAGGTAATGGCACTGAAACAACCGACACTTTCAGAGACTTTTAAAAGGAAAGAGAAACTGCCCCAGAACAGTGAAAAGGCCAACACAATAACAGCCAAGATAGCGGAATTCATCGTGTTGGATGGCCAGCCGTTATCTGTTACCTTTGTTTTCTCTTAATGCATTGCATAAAGATCGGATCGGGAAAAATCGGTATCGGCAGATTGTCAAAATCAAATGATCGGAATCGGATGAGGAGCAAAAAAAGGTGATCGGGACATCCCTAGTCCGTAATGGACCAATCCACGGACTTCCTCACACACTCACACTAAATCCTTTCTCAGCTGCAGCTCCGCCGATTTCTCCTCCCTGATACGGCGGGACGCGGCGAGGCTGTGAGTCGGTGTGTGAGCACACACACAAACTCCCAGCCAGGCTGCGGGTGTGTGTGTGTGCTCGGGCTGGTTTCGGGCTGGGTTTTGCTGTATCTCGCAGACGGCCACTGGGCTCATTGGGAGGGGGGGGCAGGAGCTCCAACAAGCCGTTTAGGACACAACAACAGAGAGAGAGAATACACATACTATACAGAGATGCCCAGAGAAACCAATGTGATTTTGGAAAATTGCACAATGTAAATCTATTTTAGTATACCTCAACAATGGAATTATGATCAGTAGAAATGGCTAAATGGCTCCTACAGGCCCTTTAAGACATTACAGTAAGGTTGGGAAAGCTATCAGTTTTCCAATGTTCCAGTTACTCTATCCTTAAATATTATTACTACGATAAATTCTTAGTTTTTGTTCATGGCAATAATGTATTGTTTTTTTCTTGTTTATAGAAACAGCAATAAAGATATTTATTCAATGCAATTGTACTTTTCTAGTGCCAACATATTTACATATTTAAGATGTAATAAGACTTTATGCAAAATGTCACATCTTGCTAATATTTATTATTTACTTTTTCTTAGCATCTAGGGATTAACTAAGGGATCTAATATTGTTGTTCACAAGTACAGCAATCCATTTTGAAAGAAAATAAATACTACATTTTATTAATTGATGAATTAAGCAAGCAAAAACTAAATTTGATTGTCACTGTTTGAAAATGCAATTATTCTCTGGATACAGCTTCTCGCATGTGAGGAATTGCTGCTTTTCTGTGCTTTATATTCCTGGAAATGTAATTCCCTTGGTTGGGGACAGATGGTTGGAATTCTAGATGATTGTAAGTTGCAGCCCTTAACGGGGCAATTCATTTTCTTGTTAACCGGAAATCCTTGTGACACTCTCTGCCAAGTGTCTCACTCATTAGCTCTTCAACATCCTAGGTCAATATACCAATACACATGAGCAAACATTAGAATAGGTGCTGTGTTCTCTGCATCCTTTACTGCATGGACACGTGTCGTGCACATGAGCATTTCACATCTCCCCTTCCTCACATCGACCTGCCACATCCACTTTCCTCTGCAACAGAGGAGAATCATTGAGATGAGGGAAATTGGGTCTCTGAAGAAACCCATATTAGAGTGGCTGCAGGTTAGTGATGGAGGCAGGACATTAAGTGGAAATAGAGGAGAGGAGATGTCATGCCGGCACATCGAGACAGTAGAGAGGCCCGAGGGGACTTGATATGACACACCAGTGGCCCCAGACAAGGGATTTAGTGGCGTGTTGGGCTTTTGTGCCACATTATTATCAGCCAGTGATCCACCAGGCACATGGGCAGCTCTCGATCCCTTCAGAAGGGAGCTGTCTATCCCCCTCCAGTCTCCCTCCCCATGCTGTTCCCACTATTCAGACAGACAGAGGCTTATTGAAATGCTACGGGGCGAAATTCTGCTTCACTTACACATGAAAAAAACATTAAGAATGACAGAAAAGGAGAGGTATAATGCTTAAAAGAAGAAGCACACTACTTTGTGTCTTTTAAAACTTGCATGTGGGCAATCAGATGCTAAGGAGCGCCTTATATCCTGTGAATCAGCTGACACAGAAAGACAAGTATTGCGTCTTTTGATAGGTTCATCCTCACAGGACAAGCTTACCTGCCTTAAGTGTCAATTGTGTGAGGGGATTCTGTGTGCCTGCAGATAAGCGTGCAAGCTAAGACGACAAACAAGATGCTTTTTGCCATCAGGCTAGACTTAACTTGTGCAGCAACTGTCGATCAGCTTTACCATCTAGACAGAGGAAGCAGGTATTAAGAGCCTTTACGCCAATCATGGACATTTGTATTGGAAAGATAAACGTCAAAAGGTGGCTGTCGTCGCAGGATCACATGCCGACGTCATCAGTACCCAAAGTGTCCCAGATAAGGTTATTTTGGCAACACATGCAGGCACAGATCGGCATTGAGGTCGGATGTTTCCACAGCACATCAGAGAAGAGTGACAAGGAATGGAGCGGCACGTGGTGGGCAAGACTGGGGAGTGTGCAGCGGGGAGAGCTGACGGACAGGCCGCTGATGGATTAGGTGGTAAGCCTGGCAGAGGGCTGCCCTTTCTAGATGGAAGCCTGCCTGATGCAGTGTGGTGATTAAAAACTAAAACTGAACAGTGGGGAGTGGGCTCAGGCGTTCATAAAAGCAGCCAAAAGATATTTAATAGAACAGAGAATAATATTTCACTATAGAACCATAAGGCTGGAAATACAGGTGTGTGTACAGCAGCAAAGGTGGTAAACCTGGCACTGAACACGACTTGATCGAATCCTACATTCAAGACATATGCTTGCGAAGAAAATATGATAGTCTCTTCACTAAAGCGGGAAGGGTGATAGCGTACGTTTAGTGCCATGGAGCGGAGTGAAAAACAGCAAGTCGTTTGCTTTGTTGCCTAAAAGGTGGTGTGTGGTAGGTGGGGGTTGGGAGTGGCAGCAATAGCTGCTGCATTATTCATGTGTTTGCTCTTGTGACTGCAGCAGCCACATTGGTCAACAGTTTCCTGTGGAATTCATATTAGTATTTAATTATTTAGATCTCTCCCAGTCCCTTCAGTGGCATATCATTATTTCTGGTGTACATGACGACAAATTGCTTTCTAATTACCAGCACTTGGCATTTTAAAACTACAGAAAAAAACCTATAAAACTACAACTAAACAACCGTTTTAACAAGTGTGAAATTAACCCTGCTTACGCAATTTTCGTTTTTTTAAAAGGAATGGTCCACTCATTAGATAATTAATCAAAACTTCAGTATTTAGTGAAACGTTATGTTTAAACCATACCCTGAAGAAATCAGCGATATTCCCCGGTAAATAATGATTTTATAGCTCTTTTTTATCAAAACCTGTATATTCCGTCTGGCCGCCGCCATTTTTGCCATTTTCAGTAGTCACGTGATGGTCGTGACGTCATCCATGCGTTCACTTTGTCAACACACGGAAACATGGCGGAGTATTTGAGTTCGGACTCGTCAGCAGAGGAAGAAGTTTTGACCAATGTGAAGAGATTGGATGGGGGAATTCAGCCATACATATCAGTATGACAATACGACACCCTCTGTCCTTAGACCCTCTGTCCTTAGACCCTCACATCGTACAAGGAAACACTTCCGAAGAAAACCCACAGTTTAAAGGGGAACATGGGAGAAACCTCAGGGAGAGCAACAGAGGAGGGATCCCTCTCCCAGGACGGACAGACGTGCAATAGATGCCGTGTGTAAATTGAAAAGATAATACATTTGCAACATAGGTAGTCCAAATGTTTGGAAATGCATGTGTGTATAATAGGAAGATGATATAAGATACTATATGTATGCATGTAGTACCACCCTTGCTAGCGATTCCCTCTCTAGTTTAGCATACTCAGCTTCGTTGTCCCTGGCCATAGAATCACGATTTTATGGGGCCGGAAAAAACTGGGGGAAAATACACACTAGCCGGTACTACGCTATATGGAAAGGCCACCAAAAACTGTCCTGGCCTGGACGCTAAAGGACGTTAAAACGGGGCTAGCCGCTGCAATGGAAATGCGCTATAACATACCTTATTCTTACTCCGAGCACTACTTCTGCTCCTCCGTCGCTTCACACTTGCAGAGGGCGATTTCTCAACTGGCCGAACTGGTGTCCTGGTCGGTGATGACACCAGAAAGACCGATGGTACTGCATCTCCATTAAGTAATGGTTGTTCCATAAATCCCATGTTATGTTTTATCATACTCTCAGAGTAGTCATCCGGAAATGTGAAATGTTCGCTGCATACATGAGCCTGTGAATCTTTCGGTTCGGGCCGGCCACATTTCGCTGGCCACTGCCTCCAAATGTACTTCTTACGCTTACCTTTTGGCAACAGATGGAACCGAGCATTCCGTGGATTGTTCCTATCAGAATTGTAGCAATATTTCGCGATACAGTGAGGCATATTTGAAGAGAGAAACTACAGTAAATAACATGGAGATCAACGTGTCTTCGAAAACCAAACGCATGGTTTACGTCACGTCCGGAAAATGGCCGCGCCCACAGTGTTGATGTTATTTCGGTATATAATCAGTTTAAAATCACTGATAATGTCATCGGATAAAAAAGAAAAAGACTGGCAGAGACTGGTCTGTTTTATCGGATGATAATTATTTAAAAATGAGTGTCATGAGCATACCATTCCTTTAAAGGAGAAACTCAATTTAACTGTACAGAAATTGGTTTACTGACATACTACTGCTCTATTTTTATCATTTAATTTGTGTAAAACCAGTGCACTATAGTCATCATCATTGATCATTATTAACTATCTGTCCTGCAGTCATAAATCAGAAAGGCAATCTTAGGATCAAGATCTGTCCCATTAAATATTCTACTGTATTCTCCATCATTGGAAGTAATACAAATGGTGACATCAAGGCCAGCTGTTTTTAATATGGATATGCAGGTATGCTCAATACCACAATATGGGCACATAATAATACATTGAAAAAACGTATTTATGAGTTATGCATAATCTGACTTAAAGACAACTCATTGATTGTATGGAGTCAATCAAAAATACCGCCATAAGATCTAGATGATTTAAGAAAAGGAGTACATTTGCGTTTGTACGTCACAAATGATTCAATGATGCCCTTTACATTATGGATGTGGATGAGGTGCCCATTATGCTTTACATATATAAGGGAATCACATGTTGGTCTTTGTTATGTGTTCTTCTGCAGACAGTTCTTCATGGTCACAAATACTGCATTTTTAATTTGAATCCCATGTCTCTTTAAAAAAGGCATTTTCCACAGCCATGACTTTTTGAAAGAAGGACATAGTCTAGTAATACTTCCTGTATGAACACATACTCAACTGTTCCATACAATGCAGTTCAGTTACTGCATTAGACGTGAGTGAGATGGTGCAATTTATCAAGGAAACAACAACTTATCTACAACATAAAATACAAATTAGAGGAAGTTCATTTTAATTCACTTTAAACATCCAGACTGCTTGCTTTAGTAGCCAAATAAAATATACTCCACAGCAATAACTCAGATTGAGATATAAGCCTGGGCCTACATCTATAAATCAAACCCGAGCAATACCAAATCAAACCACAGCTTCACTACATTTAGTGTGAGGAGAAACCCAAACTGCACCATAGATAATAACAAAACGGTATATTATTGATCACTGGAGATCCATTCTGCTGGAGGTCAGAGGTCAGGGTAGGCAACAAACAAGATATGGGAGGAATTTAAAAAGGGAAGAAGCCCTCTAGGACTGTCCATCTGCAGCCAGTAATAAACCTGTATGTGCCAAGCCATGGGTGCTCTTCTCCTGGAGAAACAAAAAGACCTTGCCACCCAAAGCTATTAAGCAACCTTTAGAGCCCTAACATAAACAAATCCCTATCAAATCACTTAGATAATGTGGATGTATCTGTATCCTCCTTCCTTGGCAAACCCCACTGAGATTCAGTGGAAAGTTACTGGTGCATTGAAGAAGTGGGGGTCCCAGCAGAATCACAATGGCTGTATTATTAGTCCCATGCTACTGTAGATGTCTGTGCTGGAGACTTGTTATTGCGCTGTAGGACGTGTGTCTACTGACATGAAGCATTAACATTGCAGTATTCCTGGTTCTACTTGCTGAGATATTAAACTGTTTATTTGTATTTCTGATCTAAAGTATATTACATTGTTATACTGCTGTTTATTATGTGTATGCATCTTTACAGTGTCGATACTGTCAGATGTATATATTTATATTATACTAAGCATAACACTGTACTTTACTACTTGTTTTGCACTTCTGATTAGATGCTAACTGCATTTCGTTGTTTACGTAATGTCACTCTTTGCAATAAGATTAAAGTTGAATCTAATCTAATGTAATCTAATCTGATATTGGTACTTTAGTGGAGGGCAGGACTGGCTGGTGATGGAGTCCCAGTCTGGATGGGTGCACGGTTTGCTGGGTCAGGTGCACCCTACATTCAGTTTCATGTACACTACAGACACCCATTGTATAACTTATCTGGGAAACCCCATGTTAAAGCTGCAGATATGGAAATGACATTAGACTTTTCAAATACATTAAAATATGTTATTTTCCTCAGAAAACTCTCAAGGCGCGGGGTTTCCTTAATTTCCTTGGTTAATCACAGCTAGCAAGTTACTGTCCTCCTATACTTCCAGACAGCTACCGACTAGCCTTCTTTCGGTTTCGAAAAAAATAGCCTGGTTTCCCAAGATTCCCGCAACACACTCAATGGAGTGAAATCGTCTTTACATACCCTCGGCTCGGCTGCGAAGGTCCGACATGGTTCTCCGGACGGGCGGCATCTCTCTCCACGCAGAGCCGGGCGAGGGCACCTGTCAGGCGGCCGCGGCTCGTTCCCTGTGTCTGGCTCCTTTTAACCGTCAAATAATAAATAAAAAAAACGGCTAAAAATGTAAGGAACCTCTCTCATGCGGACAGTACTGCTGCGTGTTACCCGCTAATGAGAGGCACAGGCGAGATATAAACAACATTCATTTCCTGGTGGTGACAGAAGCATGCCCCGGATCCCACGGATTCACGGAACCCCCAGCATCCCGGTTCACACGGAGGATTGTAAGGCCTACAGACCCCTTCGGTATAGCAAGAGTGGACACGGATTTACCATAAACAGACGTGAGGGGGACGGTGCCGCTTCACATTATGGACCGTACCACATTCAACCGCAGCGGGAGGGGGGTGCTTAAACATAATAACTCTCATTTCACTGCGGTTAGTATATAAATCATGAAATCTTATTTAAAGGAGGATACAATAAAGACACACTTCAATATGTTATTAGATGGGCTGAACAAAAATTAAACACCGATCAATTTGACAAATTGGATAACAAAGTATTCTTTAAAGTGGGCGCCTCCCCCCTCTGCAGTAGATGTTGTTCATAGCTTGAAGACACAACAATAGTACCCTGGGTGGAAGTTGGCTTATCACAATTAAGTCTTATTCTCTTTTAAAATATAGTTATTAAGGTATGAATAGTTAGTGCACAGTAAGCAAATAACAAACCCTGAAGAACTAACATGTTTTAATACGATGCTCAAACATTAAAGTAAAGAAACAAATTAGAAAAACAGGTATACTCTATTTTGCCTTACATTGACATGTCTTTGTATTTGGTGATTTCTTATGGCATATATAAAAAAGAAACATAATTGTATTAATAATTTATTATCAGATTTATTAAAAACGTATAATGTTGCATTTCATTAGGATGATATCTCTTAGTTTATAAATACATTGTGAAAATCACTTTATCCCAAATCATAGTTGAAATATAACTTGTAATATGCGAATATATTAGATCTCCAAAAATAAATATATATATGATATTAGGACATTTTGTAGTCTAGTCTTTGTCAATATATTCAAGAATAAACTGGCTGTAAATGGTGAGCTAAAGAAATGTCCAGTAACCACACTGAGCACTGGGCTTTTTTAAGATGTTGTTCGGTTGTATCTACGTGGACATTTGGTTGTAGGCCATGTGGCTGTATACTCCATCATCATTTGCACCTATAACTCTGATAACATTCAAGGATGATTCTGAATGTCTAATATTGCAGAAGTAATACAAACCTTTTATTAAGCACCCATGTTATGTCACCTAATGATTTAAAGATTAGTCCTTTCCTGTAGGAAAAACTAAACTAAAATAGACAGTTAGGATCACAACAATGGAAGCAAGCAGATGTAAGAAGACATTTATGTCATTCACTGTTTTATCATGTGATTATCTTCTCAGCTTAGCAGAAGATCAAATCCACGGGGTCTACTTCTATTTTACAGTTTTCTTTATATCCCTCATCTGCACATCACTCTCCCGTCATAAATCTGCTCTAATGTGGACCCCTCATCATGTTTTCCAAAAATATGACTCGTAAAAAAACATTATGAGTATTATAAGTACAAAGGAGAAAGCAGAAACAATGCATTCTCTGCTGCTGCCAGGCTGTACAGTAAATCAAAGTGTGTTCTCATTCTCACTGCAGTTGAAATGCAAATCACACCAGTGACAGCATTTGTACAGCAGCAGCACCACTGCAGTTGCCTTGGAGAACTGCAGTGTTACAGACACTACAGTCGTCTGCTGCGTATGTGGCTCTGCCTACATAATGCCGACTGTCCTGCTTATGTGCATGCGTTGAGTGATTCCATAGTTATTTCTGCCAAACTCGTTGCATATTTTCAAACCATATGACAGTCTTCGTTAGTAGCTTTAGACCCATCCTTACCTTTAAGAGTAAATGTATTTACTGTTTTAGGGATTAAGAAAACAAGATTATGCTTCTTTATGTCTGAACAGAGATGCTCGAAGGCATATGTGTGTTTTTTGAACAAAGGTATTAGGTTTGTCCATAATATAATAAACATGTTTTTCCTGTTTTTAAATTCCTAAATGGAACTGTAAGTCTTAATAGCCAAATAAAACAAAAGCAGAGGATGTGATTGTGTTACAGGAACTCAACATTCACCACATCCAAAAAAAAGAAATGAACACCTGAACATCCACGCCTCCTCCTGCGCCTGCTAGACACATCTCTCCCAAAGAATTTCTTTCTTTCACCCACTCCTCCTAATTCAACATCAGCTTGCCACCACGGGGATTTGGCTCGGGTAGCTCCCACGGTTGCTAAGCAACAGTGACAAGAAGCCTGCCTCTTCGGCTGGGTGTGTGTGTGTATGCTGGTTTTTGTGTTCACAGCAGATCCAGTCCAAACAATGACTCATTCAACCAACAATTTCCACCTTTGTCAAAATGTGTGTCGATTTCACAAGTGTTTTTATCAGTTTATATATTTGTATCCTTATCAGAGTGAACCACTTTTTAAAAAAAATGATATTGCCTTTGAACACCATTGTTCCCCGTATGTCTAAATAAACATGTTGGGAGCCTGTGATTACAATGCATAAAAGATCAATGACAAATGAAAATGTCAACATGACCTTATAATCAAGTTCATTACAAAAACGTTTGTCTAGGCTCAAAATGAGCTAGGTTATTGATAACAATAAAAACTGCATTTTATCTTTCCCAGTATTATTCCAGATGAGTATATGTTTTTTTTTAAACTCAGCTTTTGGCCTTCAATCAAGCTTAAACAATACAAACTTTAAGAATAGAGTGTCTTGAGTGCAGAGCAGTGCTGATCAATGGGAGTCACTCAAATAAATTACATTTTAAGATTTGTCTTGAGCCATGGCTGCATTGCTTCTAGGTTGGCAAATCCACCCCTTAGGTCCAAATAGAGACATTGCAATACTTTTGTAAGGATTGCCTTAATATTGTGTAAACATCCATTTATTCCACATAATGAATCCCTGATTCTCTGGATGGATTGCCATGATATCTGCATACATTGTAATTAATTTATAGCAAAGAGGAAAAAACAGGGTGTGAGATTTATCTGCACATTTCTTTGTGATTTCATATTTTGAAAAGTCTCACTCGTAACTTTAATAATTTGTAGCTGCTTGATAAAATAGTGATCATGATCCTTGAATCTCCTCTCATCTAAAATGCGTCTCATCCAACCTTTAAATCCTTCTGTTTACCTTCTCTTCATCAAATAATGATGAGTCTGCACTGCAGTGTCTGACCTTCAGAGATAGACAACAAAAGTGTGGTTGAATAACCAGCCGATAAATAATAATTTTTCATAGGTGTCTGTCTGGGAAAAATCTTTGAAACTTTAGAGTATAACACTGTAATTGTGTTTTATAATATGATGCTTTCAGTATAGTAAATGAAGAATGTATCAACTGTCTCTAAATTAAATACAATTATATTCTTCCATAAACAATACAATTATATAAAAGGGTTATTATTTACTGAAGTACAGTCAATACAAAAATGTCGCAATAATAGAATAGACTATAAACAATCCTAAATAAAGGAAATGGAAGGGAATGTTGTAAAAGTTAATTATAAAGGATAAAGAACGTATTCCTTTCCCATGGTACTGAAAATGGCAATTTTAAAATCTCTCCCAAATGTATCCTTGATGCTACAGGGCTTAACAACTTTGAAAATACATTGTTTATCATGGACATTAGATTGACTTGTATTCTCACCACAGCTTTGAAATATCACTTAAGCCAAAACATTAAGATGGACTGAAACCATTTCTTATTTGTAGTGTTGTTAGACTCAAGAATGGCTTTCATATTCTCAAAACGATGAGAAATAGTAGTCACCAAACCTGTCGCTGTAAACAATATGTACTCCAGTTTTTAATAGCTTTTCAGGATACATTTAATCTCCCACTTGGGTTAGATAATTGTGTTATTTGTATCATAAATCATTCCCCCAGCTCTAAAGACTGATCAAACGTATAGCTGGAGGATGCAGCCACCCGGTCTGCAGCTGCATCTTTCATTCCCTGCCTTCAGCTCCAGAGAGAAGGATAGGGCAGCTTGACATTTTGCTGTAATTGAATTGCACTCTGCCCCCTTGTGGACGTTGATCTGCAGTCAGGGAGGCTGAGCTGGTTGATATAGCCAACTAATGAACAAATGGTGTGTCACTGCAGAGTCATTTTACCTAAACCAAATTCACATATGTTGATTAATGTGTGCAGATCTTGTCAAACCTGCTCAAAAAGAAATGTCGTGCTCTATAGGTAAGAGTTGCATTACAATAGTATTCTATATATCATTTTCTCTCAGTCCCTGGCTGTGAAGATCAGATTGTGTCTTATTAAAGCCATATTTAAAAATGTACTGCAAATCAGTCAAATTATAAAGTTAGCATACCAATCATGCTGGCAATATGTGAATACATCTGTTTATTCGATCTGCACAAAATTAAAACCATTCATCACCCTGCTCTGTTTGACTTCTTCTACTCAGTCACAGTTGAGGCAGTGAACAGCAGTGAAATTAAAAAGTGTTAAAAGTATTAATCTTTTCAAATTGCTTTTTTAATAGCAGTCGAGGTGGCTGGTGAGGTTACATTTGCACTACTGGTGAGTAAGGCAGAGAGATAAGCTCTGCAGGTTGAATGTACTATCACCAGCTCAGTGGGCTCTTGTATAAATGTACTAAAGTGAGATAAAATGGCTGCTTGACTCAACGTGGTGTGGGTGTTTTCCACTGAACTCTAGATAAGCATATCCCGTCCTATCTTCATAGGAGACTTAACAACATTGTGAGCATGTTGTTTTCGTTATCCTAATTCATCTTTTCACTGTAGTAGTACTGTATCCATGTGAAGTCTTTTTTATGGAAAAGGTTTTTAAATTCAACAGAAAGTTATAGTGTATGGAAAACGGATGATTGAGAAACTGGTCCTCCATGATATTTGAAATAAAACTAATTAAAATGAAAATGATATGCAAAGACCTTGACTGATTTATTCCAATTATAAGAACAGTATGTTCAACTGGCAGGCAGAGAAACATAAGCAGCTTTATCCAGGCACCGACTGCCAAATTCAAAATGTAGAATCTGTAATCCATCCAGCACTGTGTAATATAATATAATATAAAACTTTATGCAGCATCAGTATTTAGTATCTTTAAGATATAATTTCCCTCAATACGAAGCATTTGACACTAACACTCTCCACTGAAACACAAATTGCTTTGCAGTTCTCGAACATGCATGTTCTAAGAAAGACTTGTATAGAAGACTTATATTTACTCATCTGCTATTTATTTAACTGTCCAGGTTCACTCTTTAAAGCAGATTTGCCGATTTTTAGAAACAACTGTTATTGGTTTTTGGGTCAAATGTAACTAACATCCCACAGAAAAACACAGATATCAATTACATCACCTTTTATCAAGTAAGTCCTATGAAGCAAGTGAAGACCAGGGAGACAAGCCCCAAATCTGTAAGCAGCACAGACAGAAATCTCCTATTGGAATAACAAAATAGTCTTACTTGGGAAGCTTTTTCTTAAAAGGGACCTATTATACAATTGTGTTCATGATATCTTACATAGACAATTAACAGGAGTAATTATTTCTAACATTTTTAAGTTGTCACTTTAGATCAATAAGACTAGGAACCAGAGCCAGACTCGAAATACTACTACATTCTCAGGGTGTAACTAAAGCTTGGTTGGACACATCACACATTTTCCCAGATGGATTTTCTTTAATGATCAGCACGATGTGACATGAAAAAGTGATGATATGCTGTGGGTGTGTGTTTGTGTGTGTGGATCCTACATCAGGGGCCAAACTGCAGCACTCAAACAGAGTGGTGCAGTCACCGCTATAAACTGACGTGTCACATCTCCAGGGAGCTGCTTCATCACCTGTGACAAAAGAAAACTGATCGAGGCGTCTCTGAAGACACGCTGCTGTTTTGTGTCAGTGTGACATATTATATGGTCTGGTTCTCTTTTGCTCTGAGGATGCCAAGGAGAACACCTGCACTCCCTCTCTGGGTGTAACACATTAAGCGGTCAAATAATATCCACTTACATGTGTTTGGAAGATGAAACAGTACATTTTACTTTCCTTTTAATACTTTCCTTAAGATGATGTTCAAACTCTTGGAAACAAAAATTCAAATGAATGAATGAACAAATGAAGAGCCTGTAGAATCTGAAATTAAGAATCCACATTCATTTCTATTGTTAAAGTTACGTCCTCTCTTACTTATACTACCTCATTGTTCTTTCTGTACGTTTAATGATGATCATAGGTCAGCCTATCCTTCCTCTTCTCTTCTCCGTGTCCTATTCAGATGGATGAATCACTTTTTAAAGAAGCCTATAAGTAATATCTAAATGTTTCTTGTAAGTTCAAACAAAACTGCAACCAAGAATGCTAGCTTCTTTGTGAGACATACTGCAGAGGTTCTTTCAGCAAAATGCTCATTTCAGCATGCTTACATACTCACAATGACAATCCTTACATGCTGAGATTTGTATAATGTATGAAGTATAATGTTCACTAAACTCAACTACATGTTAAGAGTTAGCTAAACTGGATAGCTAACACACAAACTGGTTATAGTGCTTGTTTAGCATCTTAGCATGCTATACATTAAGCTAATTAGCACTGTTTGGTCACAACAACACAAATCAGGGTATCAATAAAGTTATTAGGATTAATTGCCTATTGAATTAATGATCATTAAATAGGCCTAGTTTTTGAGATATTTTAGTCTGAACCAAATGAGCAGACCAGATGATATAAATTGTGTGAAAAAGTTGTGTTGAAAGTGGATGTTTTCAGCAGTCTCACAACTAAATCATTATTTATATTTTAAATATTTAATGTTGTAGGAAATAACCAGTGGTGCAGTGAATCATGAAATGAAGCTGTTGTTGCCTCACAGCTTTGGCTGTTATCTTGTCAGTAGAGATATAAATGTGTATTTGTTTGATTAAAGCACACAAGTCAGGCCATTAAAAGTCTTCTGTCAAAGCTTTGGTGAAAACTTTGTAAACTGTGATGAATAATTTAAAGACAACTATCATTTTACTTGAGCTTAGCTTGCGAGGTTGCCATGGAAGAGATGCATGCATTATTTACTGGCAGTGTGAGTCCGACTGTAAGGCAGCTTACAGGCTCCCAGTCATTTTTAGATCTGTTCAAACTCCGAGGATTAAACGTAGTTGTAATCCATGGGGAACAAACTAGAGTGTGTGAGCTAAGTGTCTACCTCCGAATGAGAAGTGAGGAGCTACGCTGCAATGTTGTGGAGGACCAGGTAATGTGGCAGAGAGTTCTCAATGGAGGGGTCGATGCCGATGGCTGGACAGGAGAAGCCACAGAAGCGGGTGAGGTTCCGCGTGGCTTCGGGGAACAGTGGCCGGGTGCTGAAGGAGATATTCAAGGATGAGGGCCCTTCAGACTCCCTGGACTCAGACTGCACCAGCAGCTCTGACGCAGATCGGGCCAGCACCCCGTCTACAAGTGGAGACGTACACCTGTATGGATACCTGGGCTCCGAGCTGGCCGACAGCGAGTACGAGCCTGATGAACTGCTCAGGTATGCAGGGGCCACAAAGGATTGGATGTTCACCACCAAGAGGGTCAACATACTCAGTACAAATGGGACTGTAAGAGGGGTCAAGCACAAAGTCTGCGCGGGTCAGACGCTGTTTGAAAACCTTCCCAATGCCAACAGTGTGAGTACATCTTAAAGAGCCTAGTTTTGTTTTATCTTATTACTCCGCCAATTGAGGCCATGATTCTAGTTTGATTTGTTTGTTTGTCAACAGGAATACAGAAAAACTACTGGCCACATTTTCATGGTAGCCCATTACATTTTGGAGTAGATCCAAATCATGGGGCAGATAAATAACACACATTCTTTACACTGGTTACCATTGTGAGATGGGGCATTCACCTTTTATAGAGCTCTGCATTCTCCAAGTGCCCTTTCATTTGTTTAATACAATCTGTATAACACCAGTTCCCATCAGTGTCATCCCTCGCCTTAAGTCTAGTTACAGGTAGGAGCAGTATGACTGGGAGAATAGCTCACAATAGAAGACAAGGTCACAGAGTAATTAAAGATTAATGATGCATTTCGGTAAGTGTTTCAAGAGAAACTAATCAGGTTAATGAATTCTCTGCACTTTCTAGTAACCCAGCGGGAAGAAGTGTTTGTTATTCTGAGGTCACTCTTTGGCTCGTGTCCAGATGCAAATGGTGATGGTGAGAGTCATATTGAAAAAGCCACGTTTTTTAACAAACACCATTATCGTCAATTCAATAGAGCTGGTCATCACAGAGAGTTTATTTTTAGGAGAAGTTTAAATGCTTCTAACAGTCATTTCTTATATTAAAGGAACATTCAGGTGTTTGACAGGTTGCATTGTCCTGAGCAATACACCTGCCATGACAGAGAGGCATCCCCTAACAATGCGTGGGTATACTGTATGCGTCATATGGGTGAAAATAACTCACATTCAACAGTGACTCATGTTCACCTGCAGCTTTCCTGTCAGCGGTATAAGTTGAAAGAGGTCCCTGCTAACTTTTTTTTACATCCATCAATGAACATTTTAATTTTATATATATTTATTTGATATAATAATGTTTTTAGTAGTGAGTTGAAATGCTGTGCAGACTTATAGCCTACAATTCAAATAAATACATGACTTTAAATGAGAAAGACCCATCATTTTGATGGGCCACCTGCTCTAACTTCAGCTATGTGCAAGTCTCTAAATTGATTTGTTTGAATATAAATATATTGATGGTCTGATTCCTAAAAGCTATTGAAATATTGCATAACTTGTAGTATAGTTAGAACATGCGGTATAACTGTCTAATATGGCACATTTCATAAGATTGTGATAGTAATAATGGAAGTGATAACCTCCAAACACACAGCGCCCAAACACCTAGGAAGGGATTTCGTTACCAAATATGGTTGAATCCTTGCTTTACCTTGACATCTGTATGTCATTTGAAAGCAAAAAGACATTCAATACCTACAAATGTAGCTTTTAAAGACCCCTGTGGTTAAATTGATCCTTATGGATAACAACAACAACAAAAAACTGAATTCTGTTACTAAATTCAGGATTGTTACTTTTTCTTAGGTGGAGTTATCTCTTGAGTTTGGGCGGATAGTGATCTACACTACCAGTTTCCGTGTGGTGAGGACAACCTTTGAGCGCTGCGAGCTGGTCCGGAAGATCTTCCAGAACCACAGGGTGAGGTTTGTGGAGAAGAACATCGCCCTGGACTTCGAGTACGGGAAGGAGCTGGAAGAGCGGTGCAGACGTGTGGGAGAGCCTCCTTCATTACCAGTTGTGTTCATCGACGGACACTACCTTGGGGTCAGGTCTTATTCTCAGTCCTTTTGTAAAGATATCTGACGTCAATATCTTTCACATCCACACATTGAGTTGATTAAATATTCAATTGTGCTTCTCAGGGTGCTGAAAAAATACTAGGCATGAACGAATCAGGAGAGCTTCAGGATCTTCTGACAAAAATTGAGGTTGGTTATTACAGTGTTTGCATTGTAATAAATGACATGAATAATTCATTATAGTAAAATAGATTATATTCTTGTGAATCGAGTTGAGTCACAGAGGGATTTGACTCACACTGCTTGATTAATTATTTGTGTCATGTTATGTATAGCACGTCATATTAAAACAAGGTAATTACAGTCATAATAAATGATGCTTTGTGTTTGCCAATAGTTACTGAAATGAACACAATGCAAACGGCAGCAGTCATTTCCCTATCACTAGCTGTGCTGTAAATAAAACATGAACAAACAGCAATGTAAAAGATGCATGCCCATCAATAAATTACCATCAATAATGGAGGGTGTGTTATTGATTTAGTCTCAACACATTTGTTCAAACACAACACATTGCTCGGTGGTACAAAACGATGTGTAAACTATTTCTGCGTCTCCCTCAGCTGGAGCAACTTCTGTCTCACAAACACTGGCCTTCTCTCAGGCCTTGCTTCTAATTTGGACCCAATGAAAGTCTTCATAAGTGAATACGAAGCAGTGCTATGACATTTAAGTCATGCATCTCAGTCACTGCAGGCAATTTAAAAAATAAGCTGCGAAAGGTCATGCATGAACTAATCAGTCCAGAACTGCCCTGCAACATGGCTTTATTGTGTGCCAGTATCTGTTATACTCCTGGGGTGATAACAACATCTTAACATTTTGAAAATGAAGTTGTGTATAGCTACACCTTTTGGGTAAATACACCATCTTGTTGAGAATTAGAGGAGAAGGTTAATATGGCTCATATGAAGCTAATTGTGAAGCAGAATTGTCTGTATTTGTTAAAAAGATGTAACTGGCAACAACAACAACAACAACAACAACAACAACAACTGTGCAGCCATTTACAGACGGTTTTTGACACTGCTGTTCTATTTCGTATATGGCTTCGCCCTCTAAGGCTATCGCTATTGGGTTATCCCTCTGCGCTCCCGCGCAGCACTGAAACACTTGTAGTCCACGCCCACCCGCCAGGTGGGCCCCACCCTCGGGCCTCCTTCCGGTATAAATAGGAAGGTGGCCCGGCAATCTGCTCCCTCTTTTCTTCAGCAACCAGCAGTACTGAAGCATGAGAAAGAATCATGAGCAGCAATGATCGTATCCGCATGTGTCCTTCGTGCAATACAGGATATGAGCTATGATTTGCACCCGATATGCGCATCCTGCCTGATGCTGATTTTAATGACTGATTGAACCACAGCAATATTGTTTTAGAGTTTTTATATGTTTAACTGCTATGCCTGTCATCTTTGCTCTATGTGTTTGTGTTGTCTCCTGTGTTCTGTAGTGCCCGGAGTCTGTCTTTTTATTTGTTTCCCTCCCAAACCCCATCCCCTCAGGAAGCCTTTGCCTCCAGTCAGGTCATCATTGTAAATAAGAATTTGTTCTTAATTGATTTTCCTGGATAAATAAAGGTTCTACTACTACTACTCCTACTAATGACGGAAACTATAATTTACATTTGTTTTACTATGTTCAATCTGAATTTACTTTAAAATAAAAACATCTATATTGATTATGACTTTTCTACATCAAACTCACAGGTTTACCATTGCTTTGAGAACAAAGATATTAATGTACCCCTTTTAGAAGTGAAGATATAGTCATTTGTTCTGGGCATTTTCTAGCCTGAGACCTGAAAAACAGGCTTGGGGCTTAACTGTTAACAGCTTGTTGTTACCAAACCTGAATCCTGGGGGGTATACTACGAAGCAGGATTTTCGCTTAGCCGGCTAAATTCAGGGAAAACTCCGGCTTTCCGGTCCTATGAAGCTGGTTCTCTTTTTAGCAGGCTAGATCTCCATGGTAACTTATGCTTAGTGGCTAACCTGGTCGGGACCAGGTTAGGTTGCAGGCTAAGAGCTCAACTCAGTGAAAGCACTGCCTGCTGACCAATCAGAGCTCAGTGTGCGGAGTTTAAAGCGATCAAGTCAAATTACAGGAGAAAGGAAATACAGAAAAGCTGCCGTTGCAGGAAAGACGGCCGGCAAAAATCACCGACTGTGTGAACGTGAACATTAATAGAATATCACCTCCCATCTTCAGAGCAATCTGACTATTATAACATTAGCAGTAAGAAATCTTACTTAAATATCTGCCACAACATAAGTAACCGGATCAGAGTAACATACAGTCCGCGGCATATCACTTCATAATCATATATTTCCTTATCTGAGTCAACTGAGCCGTATCTGGCCGTGCAACACTCACAGTGTCACATACTGTATGCAGAAGTATTATTTTAAGCAACATATTAAGTTAACGAAACACTCGAGACAAATGTAATTAAAGTCAGATCCACTCGTGTCTTAGACGGGGCAGTAATATCATCAGTGGCGTTTCTATATGTACAAAAGTGGTGGGGCACAACAAACTCAGATGTCTAAATATAAGCTTCTGCAGAGAGGTTCATGGCTGGTGAGGCACTGACTCTTCAGGTTTACAAATATTATATTTTGACCTAAATCAAAATATAATATTATTTTCAAAAGCTTTTTTTGTCTGATGCTTCAATTAATTTTAAACAGACAGTTCAACAGAAGGATACCCAAAACATGTAATTTTATCATTTACATATTGAATTGTTCTCTCTTAGTAAGATCCCATTTTCAATAAAATTGCATAAATTAAATAAAATTACAGTCTTACATGAAGATGAAGTCCATTTGCCTGTCCTTCTGGACAAAAATCTCTATTACTTTTTTGTAAAAGTCCTCCTTATCTTCTTGTAGTTTCAAAAGTCTATCATAAATCTAATCTAATCAATAGATTTATGATTCGAAAATTATAAAAGTAGGGTAGACATGTGGATATTAACCGGCTGAACAAAGCGTGCATTTATCTAACAGGTTTGTTTCCCACAGATCTTATTTTGAGCTATTTTCTAAAATCCTATGGAGAAATCTCATTGCTTTTAGGTCGAGGGAAGCCATGCGCAGCTTACTTCCGGGTTTTAGGACGCCTCACTGCAGCTCTCTCGTCTCCTCTTCACACACCACACTTTTCGCGGCACACGTACTTACAGCCAATCAGCTCTGAATTATGTGAGATGACGTATGGTGGGGATGGCAGCTCTATGCCCCTCTGGTCATTATTTTTTTGCCACACACATTAAATAGGACAATACTCTGAGCATGCGCAGTGTAGTTTTTACAGTCACCATTGACTTAAACAGGGAGAGGGAGGGGCAGGATCAGGTTTTGTCCCACATGGCTCTAAACAGCTCAATAGGCACACACTGACAGTGTGTGCCTATTGAGCAGTGTGACACTGTAGACACTAATTAGAAGAACACAGACTAAAACAGCAATGTACAGACAAATCAGATGATTAAACATGATCTTAAAATATATTTTTTTATTTATTTTTTGCATTTTTTTGTAATCATTATTTTTAATACTTTCTGCTGACACTAGATGGGGCTGTGCCCCTAATGACCAGTCGCCACTGGATATCATAAACCTTTTAATGTACGCATTCAAACTTTTTCGGTTACCAGCTGTATTCACCTTGCAGGTGCATCTCCTCTGTGGCTTTGATCCTGGATAAAGTGTGTAAGTCATGGATGTTTAAAGTTTAACTTCTTCATATGTCTAATATTAGAGTTGACTTTTCATTCAGGAAGTATGACGCTGGGCTGTCAGTACGCTTCTCCATGTTTGTGATTGGTCGAATGCTCCAAATACCACCCCTTTCATGTGAACGCGCACCTAACTAGATAGGACACGGCTGGCTTGAGCGATCCACTTGATAACCTGCGTCGTAGTACCATTTAGTGAGAGCGCGTATGTTTTGGATTAGGCCAACCGGCTAACTCAAACATATCCAGGTTAGGTTGAACCAGCTTCGTAGTACAGGCCCCTGGGGTGATAACGATAGTTACGGCTGTAACTACGGTTCTATGAGTCCCGGATGACCGCCAGGGGCGGTGCTTTAGCACTGGATATGTCCATCGCGCGCATGCGCAGCTCGAGTACCAATAACAACAAAGTCACCTGTGACCCACGTGACACCGGCTATATCAGCCGGTATTGTCAGAGGATCTGTTCCCCGAATCTTCTCGCGAGCACACAATAATTCTGAGTGACAGGGAACTCTGTCGGTCATCCGGGACTCATAGAACCGTAGTTACAGCCGTAACTATCGTTCTATTTCGTCCCTACTGACCGCCAGAGGCGGTGCTTTAGCACTGGATGACTTATACCAACAATGTCATGAAGAATCCAAGCCCTTGCTCACCACTGGAAGCAGCGGAGCTCGGCAAAAGGACCACGCCCAAAGAATCGGGAGTGGCGACATTGACCTGATGACAACTGGAGAATGTGCCAGAAGACGCCAACGACGCCGCGGCGCAGATGGTCTCCAGGGGCACCCCTCTCAGGGCAGCCCAATATGTTGAGATTCCCCTTGTAGAATGGCATCTCAGCCTGATGGCAGGGGGCGGCCACTGGCCCCGTAAGCCTGTGAGATGGTATCGACAACCCAGTGGGGCAGCCACTGGTTAGAGGGCCTAACCTCCTTTAGTGCCGCCAGGGCAAACTCAAGAGTTGCTCCTCCTGCCGTATACAGGCAGTAGCCTTGATATACGCCCTTTGGGCACCCCCAGGGCACAGCAACTTCGATGTGCTGTACTCCTGAATGTCAAAGCGTGCCAGCTGGGCAGGCTGATTGAAGTGAGTTTGTGGAAGGACCCCGGCGGGAATGCCACATTTGCCCAAAGGGCAACGCCTGAGAGTCTCACCTCGGGCATGTATTGTTTATGGAGAGGACATGCAACTCCCCGACTCACTTCCCTGAGGCTATGGCAAGCAGAAATGCTGCCTTCGTGGGCAGCCACCTAAGCCCCACCTGGGCCAGGGGCTCGAAGGGAGGAGATGATAGGGCATCCGGCAGCAAGGGCAGGTCCCAAGCCGGAGCCCTCGGGGTGCAAGGGGGACGCTGCTGTAAAGCCCCTCTCATAAAGAGGGACACCGACCTGTGGCACCCCACCGTGGCGCCGTCGACCCGAACATGTCGGGCAGAATCGCAGCCATATAAATTCAGAGTGGAGTGAGAACGTCCACTTTCCACACGAGAAAGTTTGCCGAGTAGAACCCCCTGGCTAAGCAGAGGGTCTTACTGGGTTGATTGCCGGATCGCTGACGACTGTCAATTAGACCCAGCCGAAGGCTAGGGGCCGGAGCTGCAGTCCGTACCCCTGGGTTAAGGTGAAAACCACCCAAGGGACGGAAGTACAGACTGCACAGAAACTGAGCTGCTGCTGGGAAAGCAGCCTCCGACCACCCCCGGGATTTCAGAGCCCAGCCCTCCGGACCCTGGAGCCTCTTGGGGGGTTCCGGTAAGGCTCTGGGGCACGAGGCCGCCTGGAAGGCGGGCGACATGGGGCACGAAAGTCATTGGGAGGCGGTTGAGTGGGCCGCTAAGACCTCTGCAGACCACCCCTGTAATCCGGCGGCTGAGTGCGGCTGCTAGAGCGGCCCCTGGGCCTGCTGGGAGTGGGCACAGGTCTGCGAGGACCCGAGTGCTGCTGCCTGGTCTGCCTAGCTTGGGCGGCACGCTCCAGTGCCTCCAGGGCAGCCGATCTAAACAGCTCTAAACAGCTCACCCCCCAACCGAAGGAGGGGGGGGGGGGGGCTAGGGGCTAGCAGCCCCTACACCGGGCCCAGGCTGAAGAGGCGACTTCATCATGCCCCTATCGGCAGCCAGCCGATCCACTTTAGAGGACAGCCTGTTTCTAGTCCTTCTATTGGGGGGAGCACACATAGCCATCGCTCCCTCAAGTCACCGGGAACGGCCGAATTGATCTGGAGGAGGACGTGACAAGGAGAGGTGTCTGTTGGCTGCTGCCAGACGTTCCACCTCAGTGATTCGAGCCACTCTGAGCACCCGAGGCATGCAGCTACAGCTCATGCAGGCGTTTACCGTGAGAACCTCCCTCAGATGCTCGAATTTCGTCCCCACTGACCGCCAGAAGCGGCCGAGGCAGGAGGGGCAGCGGTCGTGGCCGTCCTCGGGCTCAAGAGAAGCCATACAGGCGCTACATGAAATAACCCTGTAGGTAGCCAGATGCAGCGTAGCCGGGAGCGGGTGCGGGAACCCAGCCTTCACCAGCTACCAGCTTAATGGAAAGAGTAGAGCGTTGCTGCTACTCGCCGAACAGAAAGAGGGATGTAATTACACCCACGTTACCGGCAGAGGGAGCGGGAGCGAGAGCACTGCCTTCACCTGGCTGGATTAATAAACACGGCAGTTCAGCGTCTACCAGGCGCGGGGGCGAGAACACTGCCGGCTGAGTTAGAGACGAATGCCAGATGCAGCATAACCGGGAGCGGGTGCGGGAACGCAGCCTTCACCCGCTACCTGCTTAACGGAAAAACAGGGCAGTTCCGCGTCTACCAGGAGCGGGGGCGAGAACGCTACCTTCACTGGTTGAGTTAGAGACGAATGCCAGATGCAGCATAACCGGGAGCGTGTGCGGGAACACAGCCTTCACCAGCTACCTGCTTAACAGAAAGAGTAGAGCCGCGCCGCTACTCGGCCCAACAGAAATAGGGATGTAATTACACCCACGTTACCGGCAGAGGGAGCGGGAGCGAGATCACTGCCTTCACCAAGCTGGATTAGTAAATAAGGCAGTTTACCAAGAGCGGGGGCGAGAACACTGCCTTCACTGGCTGAGCTAGAGGCGAGTGCCAGATGCAGCGTAACCGGGAGCGGGTGCGGGAACACAGCTTTCACCAGCTACCTGCTTAACGGAAACCAGGCAGTTTAGCGTCTACCAGGAGCGGGGGCGAGAACACTGCCTTCACTGGTTAAATTAAGACGAATGCCAGATGCAGCGTAACCGGGAGCGGGTGCGGGAACACAGCCTTCACCAGCTACCTGCTTAACGGAATAAACAAGGCAGTTTAGCGTCTACCAGGAGCGGGGGCGAGAACACTGCCTTCACTGGTCGAGTTAGAGACGAATGCCAGATGCAGCGTAACCGGGTGCGGGAACACAGCCTTCACCAGCTACTTGCTTAACAGAACAACAAGGCAGTTTGGCGTCTACCAGGAGCGGGGGCGAGAACTGCCTTCACTGGTTGAGTTAGAGACGAATGCCAGATGCAGTGTAACCGGGAGCGGGTGCGGGAACACAGCCTTCACCGGCTACCTGCTTAACGGAAAAACGAGGCCGTTTGGCGTCTACCAGGAGTGGGGGCGAGAACTGCCTTCACTGGTTAAGTTAGAGTCGAACGCCAGATGCAGTGTAACCGGGAGCGGGTGCGGGAACACAGCCTTCACCAGCTACCTGCTGAACGGGAAGAGTAGAGCGGTGCTACTACTCGCCGAACAGAAAAAGGGATGTAGCTACATCCGCATTACCGGTAGAGGGAGCGGGAGTGAGAGCACTGCCTTCACTTAGCTGGGTAAAATAAAGAAGCTTAACAGTATACGCAAGACGTTAGCCGAGCGGCTGCTGCTAACGATCAAGCGAGATCAAGTCAAATAACACATGTTTAAGACCAGATAACTAGCTTTTAAAGAATAGAATAGCACAGAGCCGTAGTTACAGCAGTAACCATGGCCAGGGCTCACACGGCATCTAACCGTAGTTACAGTAGTAACTATGGCCAGTACTTACACAGCATAGAGCCGTAGTTACAGTAGTAACTCTGGCCAGTACTTGCACGGCTTGGAACCGTAGTTACAGTAGTAACTATGGCCAGTACTTACATGGTTCAGAACCGTAGTTACAGTAGTAACTATGGCCAGTACTTACACAGCATAGAGCTGTAGTTACGGTATTGCCTATGGCCAGTACGTGCACGGCTTGGAACCGTAGTTACAATTAAGATGAACTTTTATTAATCCCTCATGGGGAAATTATTTCTCTGCATTTGACCCATCCTAGTGTTAGGAGCAGTGTGCTGCCATTTTGAACGGCGCCCGGGGAGCAATGTGGTTACAGTAGTAACTATGGCCAGTACTTACGGCTTAACCCCGTAGTTACAGTATTAACTATGGCCAGTACTTACGGCTCAGAACCTTAGTTACAATAGTAACTGTGGCCGGTGCCTAAAAGTGTCAGCCAACGGCTGCCCACTAGACAATATAATATTGGGAGGATTAAATCCTCCTTAATGGCCATACATGCAGAGCACACGGCACACACAGTGAAGATTGTTCTCTGCATATCGTCCTAGTGCTAGGAGTCTAGTACTAGGAGCAGTAAATACAACGATATAGCGCTACTGCAACCATACCATGCGTCTACCGGGAGCAGCAGCGAGAGCACTGCCCTCACCGGCTGAGTTAAATAATGAAGCTTAACCGTACATGCAAGGTGTTAGCCAAGCGGCTGCTGCTAACAATCAAGCAACCAAGTTAGAACACAATGTTAAGACCAGATAATTAGCTTCTAAGAAAGAGAACAGCCCGCATAGAACCGTGCCTGGTTAGAGTAGTAACCGCACATGCCGAGCACACAGCACCCGCCGTGAAGATGTTCTCTGCATATCATCCTAGTGCTAGGAGTCTAGTACTAGGAGCAGTAATAGAACGATCTAGCGCTACTGCAATCAAACCCTATGCTACAGGGAGCGGGAGCACTGCCCTGAGTTAATAGTTAAGCTCAACAGCAAGGTGTTAGCCAAGCGGCTGCTGCTAACAATCAAGCGACCAAGTCAGAACACAAATGTCAAGACCAGATAATAGCTTCTAAGAAAATAGAAAGTACTTACCTTACTTTCTGCATCTAAACGAAAAACGGGTTTAAAGTATGACCCTCTGGGCTTCCATACTAAATTGAATGAGGGACGCAGCCAAAGCTGGGACTCAAATGCTAATGATAGCTCGGGCACAACGCCACAAGCAGAACTTTCAAAAGAGCATAAGGGCAACTTTATGGGAGAGGAAGCGGGAACACTGTCGTCACCAGAAAGTCTAAGCCACAAACAATAAGACGGTAATCAGGACAACTTGGCTGGGAGAGGGTGTGGAAACACAGCCATCAACAGCAACAAGCTGACACCAACCTGTCTGTCGAGGCTCTGCACAGCCGGCCGCAGCTCCTGGAGGACGCGTCTAACGACCCGTAGCTCCGACTGTCAGTCACGAAGCTCCCCGCGGCCAGCTGTTTGCAGAGAAATCCCTCAGATCAAACGCTCAAACCTGAACGCTGTAGGCTACAAAAACGTAGCCACGGTACCCTCGCGCAGCGAGAAGATGAAAGGAACAGATCCTCTGACAATACCGGCTGATATAGCCGGTGTCACGTGGGTCACAGGTGACTTTGTTGTTATTGGTACTCGAGCTGCGCATGCGCGCGATGGACATATCCAGTGCTAAAGCACCGCCTCTGGCGGTCAGTAGGGAAGAAATAGAACAACATCTTAACATTTTGAAAATGAGTAGCTACACCTTTTGGGTAAATACACCATCTTGTTGAGAATTAGAGGAGAAGGTTAATATGGCTCATATGAAGCTAATTTTGAAGCAGAATTGTCTGTATTTGTTAAAAAGATGTAACTGGCAGCAACAACAACAACAACAACAACAACAACAACAACAACAACAACAACAACAACTGTGCAGCCATTTACAGACGGTTTTTGACACTGCTGTTCTTCTTTTCACTATTTTGGAGATATCTTCCACTCAGAATTACTGAGGATGACACAGTTATTCTGACTTGGTCACTCCTAGTTATGGTCTAAAATGATAAGGTTATTACAGGACATGTGCCAGACTATTTCTTGGTTCGGGGTAGTGACTTTCTGGAGTGCGTGCGTGCGCTGCAAGAGATAGTCTGGCACAGTACATCCAGTTAAACCACAACTTGTCATTTAAACATATAACATATAACGTGTTTATGCATTAGCTTTAGAGATGTTATCTGATTTGTTTAACTCTGCATAGAGCCAGACCAGCTGTTTCCTCATTTCTATTCTTTATGAGTATTATAGCAGTATTATCCCACACTGTAAAATGTTTGACTGTAAAATTACAGTAAATTACTGGCTACTAGTTGCATGGATTTCACGGTAATTGACTCACAGTCAATTATCGTGAAATCCATCAAACATTTGACAGAATATTTCACAGTAAATTACTGTAGATATTTTACAGTAAATTAGAATAAAAGTACAACTAAATACTGTGACTTTACAGTTGCCATGCCCATGGAATTACTGTGATATAGCAGTACAGAGCTGTGATATTATGGTACCTTGCTGTACATAAATTACAGTAATTACCTCTATTTTCACACTATTACTGTAGAAGTAATGCAACACAGTAGCCAGTAATTTACTGTAAATATAAAAATGTAAATAATACAATAATATATTGTAAATCTGACTGTTCACTGGGATTTTACCATAACTACACAATTCAATCAGCTCAATCAACAAAGAAAATGCCCATTTTAACTTTGTATTACTCCATTGAAGTGCAAAGTACATTTCACAGTGTCTTGGACATGTTGTTACGGCCTCAACCTCTACTCCACGTAGTGGCTGGTGCTGAGACCCGCAACATGAAAGAATACACGCAATAACCGGTACTTGGTAACGAGCATTTATTGATAATCAGCCGTTTGCTCACACAGCAAAACGGGAAACAAAAAGAGGTCTGGAGGACTGGCCAAAAGGAACAAACAGAAGGAGGGATCCAGAGCTTCCCCCCCCCTAACCAGAAATCAAATATAAACCCTATGGGAAACAAAATAAAGCCACGAAAACTGGACTATGTCCTCCAGGCTAAACATAAGAGAGAGGTATTCGAAGGAGAGTGTCTCCTGGCGTTAGGACAGGCGAGACATCCTTCTCCTCCAGCTTCTCTTTATATATACATGGCTGAGTGGAATTTGGAACACCTGGGCAGAGGCGGAGCCAGGGGCAGACCAGGTGCACCTGCAGCAGGGAGACAGAAAGAAAACAAGGAGGGGAGCACGTAACACATGTCTACACAGACATCCACTCGAAGTCAACCATTTTTCTGAAGAATGTGCTGACATGGGGGTTTACATTTCCATGCCTACAGTATTATATTGTGAACATTACAGGTAAAGACTGTAAAGTGGTAAAACAGTAATTTATTGTAAAATATTACAGCTAAATATTGTGAAATCATGGTAATATTTTACAGTGCAGTTTAAAGGTTTGAAATTGTTATTTGTACTAAATGTATTCTATGTTTTTCTAGAGGGTTCAGCAGCCCCAGACGTGCCAGACCTGCGGGGGCTTCGCCTTCATCCCGTGCCCAATGTGCCATGGCAGTAAGATGTCCGTGTTTCGTAACTGCTTCACGGATTCCTTCAAAGCCCTCAAGTGCACTTCCTGCAACGAGAACGGCCTGCAGCCCTGCGAGAGCTGCAGCCACTGAGGATGTTAAGTGCCTGAACCAAAATCCTGACCCCTCTCTCTGGGAATTTCACTGGACTGTAAAACACAGGCAGTGAAATGAAACACATCAGGACCCTTCCTCCAAGGCCATTGATTGTAAAGAAAAAAATATTTGTAATAAAATCTGTGAAATCATGGATCTGGTGTTGTTTGTATGGCACATCTCTAAAATGCACATCAAGCTATTTTTTTGAATTGTCTTCCTTGTCCTTGAAATGTGTCCTTAGGAGTCTGTATGTCTGTCCACCAAGGAGCCATGAACTAGTTTCACCTTCGGTAAGCTTCTTATTGAATTAGTGAGGAGGCTCCTTCTTTAACAATGCTCCCATTACTGATCCCACATCAGACAGAGCTGAGGATAGAGGAGACACAGGACAGAGAGGGAAAGTAAAAAGGCTCAACTTGCAGCCAGTAGAGGGCATGAAACTGAAACCTCAAAGTGGAGCACCAACCCTTATTCAATCTGTATATTAAACTTTAAAAATCTAATATAATCATAGGTGTATCAAATAAATAGGAAACTAGTCGTTTATAGTAAGATATACACAGTGGAATTCAAATAAATCAAGAGAATCCAACATATTTCAGTCTTTTTAATTGTACATTATATATTTCATGCTGGTGTTACATTAGAGCTCAGTCGATTAGACATTCAGATAACAATGTAGATCAGCAAATACTTACTGATAATTGATAAGTTGTTTATTGTAATATTTAAGCAGAAATGCCTGGACAGCCTTTAAAGAATTAGGATTTGCTGATTTCCTTTGTCTGTTTTTGAAGTCTCTTCGAGGCAACTGAATATCTCCATCTGTTGGTTGTGCAAAAACAAGACCTTTGAAAATGTCAAAAATCTGGCTTCATGAATTTGTAATACACCAAACAATGCATCGATAATGAAACAATTAATCAGTTTCGGTCCCATAGTCTAACAAAATATGACTCGAGAGTCTAAAGTCTTTGTTTGGTTCAGCAAACAGAATATTTTTTTCATGGATGGTGAGAAAAGAACCAAGCAAAAGGAAAACCTTCATTGACAGCAGTGTTTTGAAATACATTTCGAATTTCCAAAAAAGGAGAAGGGGGATGCTTAGCTTTGTCTCCAATGCAATGGTAAAACTCGAGGCAACAACGTTTTAATCTAGGAGCAGCACAATGCAATGTGACTGATTGGTTCAATAATGAATTGGCTGCAAAGGGATTTAGGTTTGCATTGAATAATTCAACCCAAGGAGAACTCAATGTGCTCCAGTTTTCTCCAACCGTAAACAAAGCAATGCATTTCCTTTTTACACGACATTAGCATGAAAATGGTAAAACAAGTGACTCTTTAGTCAACATTTCTCACATGCAATCCTCGCCGTTTAGTGTTTTTAACGGATGATGTCATTTGGTGGCTGCCATCCAAAGGGTCAGAGAAACGCAGCTCAGCTCTCTATGCTGTCATAGCCCTGTACAATGCTGCTTGAACATGATCAGACAAGGCAGCACTGTAAAGAGGCTAAAAGCGTAGAGTAGTGTGGTGAAAACGATGATCATCCGCCGCAATGAAGACCTTTCCCCCTGCCATCTCACACTGGTCGCTCTGGATGCTCCTGCACCTGTGAATGAAACAGCAACAAAACCGATTATTCAAGTAAAAAATTAAAAAAGGAAACAGAAACGGTGCGTAAAAAAAAGCGTGATGATGTTTTTTTCTCAATGGGTAATGGGAGATGGACACTGCTGCACAACATCTCGTTTCTTTAATTCAATTCCGCACCGAAGAGTAATGGGGTTTGGGATTTTGTAACCGCAGGCTTGTGGTGATGGAGGGGAGGTTGCATGCACATATGAGACCCCAACTGTGCGGGTTTACTGCGCCCCCTCCTGTGGGCTGCTGGAGACGAACACAACGGGGAGGAAAAAAACAAAACAGGATGCATCGATGATTATTATAAAAACAGCTACATTTAAAAAAAAATTCGCAACAATATAAGGCAGTGAAAAGTGACTATGTGATGCGCAGAAGGATTGAGGATGTGTTTGGTGATCTCCAGGCGCATGTTTCCCTTATATTAATGAGCCTAATCAGCCTGCTTTTTTTATTTAAATCAACGTGCACAAGCGATGCTTTCTTTATCTGAGGTGGGGAGACATGAAAGGAAACGAGATGGGCACTGGCACAACTGACTTGGGAATGGTATGACGAGACATGACACTGATATGCGCGCAACACCCAAAATGTTAAGACAACATTCAATGGTGTAAAAACCTGCATTGGTGTTTGTCCGCATTGTCTCCTCTCTCCAGGATCGGTGAAAAAAATAATTCAGTCGAGTAGTCTATAGCGTGGGTCCAGCCGCGATGCTGTGCGTAATGTTTTGAACGGTCGGTCAATGCGCAGACTGGTTTTTATTGACGTCAGCGTACAGGCTAGAGCCCCCCCCTCTCTCTCTCTCTCCTCCCTACAACTGCAGCATCTAATGGACTTGGGTTTACATTCCAGTCAACCATCTGAGCTCTAAACAGGAAATATAATCCAATCAAAAAAACAAAATTCAACACAATGTACCTTTTGGCTGTTCCAGAAGATTCTCAATGCATCCAAAGAGCATTTATTGGGGATCAAATCTAGGTATGGTCTCCTACAAGACATCCAACATCTTGATTAATTGTGTCCTAAATCTCATACTACAGTACACACACATGAAGCAGTAAATGAAATCTGACCACTTGACAGAAAAGGAAAGCAAAATAATTTAATAAATTATTACAAATTTATTCCAACTCCTTCAGCAACATGTTACAACCGACGGGAAAATATGATTACACTATTAACACCTTCAAAAATATATATCCACCGTCCCAGCAGAGCTCTCCCGGCCCGACCTCCTGAAAGAAAGTTGAAGCAGGAAGGCGACCGGCTGAAGTAAATGCAGAATGAAAAGCCAAAAGCAAAGTCACTGTATGATGCACACACAATATTCAGCAGTAACACCAAGTAGGAGATAGTTCACTTGATCGTTTAATACAAACTGTACCGGGGTGTCATTATGCATTATTAAAAACATGTTTGAGATGGGGCTGGTCCAATCATTTTTCAATATGGATATCTTATTTACACTTGTGCATCCCTCCATCACTTCATCTTTGGATCAGCAGCAACAGCCACCTGGTGATCAGCTGCTGACCCCATGAGAACATCAACGCTAAGGAGCTGGCAGAGAGTAATGAAGTGAAAGAGAGAGATGCCACTGCCTGTCATTTCATTTCTTGGCTTGGAACTATGATCACACATTCAAGTTGACCTTATATAAAGACCAAGATGTCCAATAAATGGATAATTAATGTATTTGTTAGTTAGATTCTCAAATTGTCTTCATAATATCGCAGGAATATATTGACTTCAAGTGATTTCTATTTGTTTGCTTAAGCTTAATAAGTACTACTGTATTTAACCTTAACTCACTAGCTTATAATAAAATGAAAAGTCTTAATCACGCCTTTTTATTTGTATTTTCCTCGCTGTAATAGCATAGATAAAATCTATTAATCGCAAACTCTCTTCATTGTTTTCACTTCTGTCATTTTTTCACATTAAAAGAAAAAACCTATCTAATATTGTCTAGCAGGTAAATACATCGTTTGAATATGTATCGCTCGGGTTTCCTCTTGACTGAAGGAAACAGTCACTAAGCGCTTTGAGCACGAGGAAAAGCGCTTTATAAACGTAATGTATTGTTATCATTACTGTGGCTCAAGCATCACAATATAATGAAGTTCAAGTCTAGTACATCATACTGATCCTGTCCGTTGTTTTGTTTTTTGGTGTGTTTTCAACCAAATCCAAACACATTCACACAGGAATGTGAGTTCAAACAACCAGAAGACTAAACTGTAAGAGATGGACGTGAACTACAACAGAGATTTACATATCTCTTTAAATTCAAGGAGAACAATAACAGTTCTTAGTCCTCAGCCAGAAACACTCGCACTCGAATGTGAAGGTGCATCTCTGGCAGGATGAGTTCTCGGCTAATCGAAGTTCAAGCATCACAAGAAAGCAAATAAATGTCCCAATCACTGTCCTCGGGTATGGTTACGGTCTGTTCTACAGTAAGACTTGATGAGTTGTGCAGAGACGGAGGTTTGTTCTTGGTGGTCAGGATTGGAGGCAGATAGCGGGACCCTCCTTCACCCTCTGCTCTTCTTGTTACAGCATGATGTTCCTCAGCAGACACCCAACAGGTATTATAGAATCTCCAAATCTACATGACGGACCTCCGGGTTACGTTGCTGCAGAGGAACAAAACCAGGTTACATAAACATATGTGTCTGCTGTGCAGATACATTTCAATGATGAATACAAGGAATACCATGCTGAAATGCTGAAATGCTGCAAATAGGAGTTTTTATTGTTATCATTTCAGTACCTTGAGTTCTTTCTCCAAGCGGTCCACCTCGGCTCCCAGGGTGTCGATGATGTTCTCCCCGTGTTTCAGCATGAAGCTCTCCAGCTCCTCGGGGGTCTTCACCAGCTGAATCTCCTGCAGACAGAAAAAAAAAATAGAGAAAAATGTAAGCTTTAAAGATGAATAATTAAATCTGGCAAATTATTTCATGAGTCAAGTTCAGGTTTGACAAGATTCCTTTTCCCAATAAAAAAAAAAAAAAGATGTTCCGTCAGAACGGCTTCAACCAGACCGAAGAGGGTCATTTAGGATTTCCCCATTCAGTTTGTGGGCACACATTTGTTCAAAGTCACCGTCTGAGCTGCATTGTAAGGGCTGTTTTGGGAAAACTCTCGGAGGTACAATTGTAGGTAGGAAAGCAAAAACATTTTGTTCACTCTGTAACGACTCATTTTATGTTGGCATCAAAGACGTGTTTATTGCCTACGATTAATAGTAGGCAATAAAAAGTAATAAAAAGGTAGAAGTCAACCTTGGAAGTTAAAAAAGTTAAAGAAAGGAAAGCTGTTTTATACAACATGTGTATTTCAAAGGAAGGAGGTATACAAATATAAATAATAAACAACTTGCATTGAGGATCAGGTCAATGTCTTGTTTTTCCAGATAAGAACGTGTCACCACTCGACCATCAAAGTCAACTTCAGCCTTGAAGCGGACTTTGCTCAGCCCCAGATCAGTGGCCTTCACATCGTGGATCGCCCTGTTCGTAAGAAAATAATCATTTAGGAATCATTCAGGTGATGTGGGTAGGTAAACTATCATTCTTTAACATGGTCACATTGTTACTGAATACTTTTAGTGGATTAGAAAATCCTATCCTACAGACTTAAGACCACACTGTTTCATTTCTCAAAGTGAATGCAATGCATGCTGGGACAGGAGTATTAACCAGAATCCCTTTCCCCTGCTCAGCTGGCCCTGAAGACGGTTGCATGTAAACACCAGTAAATCTATTTTAAGCCCGACTGTGTCCATGGACATCAGTGTGAGCCCCGCAGTGTCCACTCACTGACCTCACTGCAGGGTCGTTCTCCAGGAACTCGGTGAGCTTCTGCACGCGGTCGGGCTGGATGGAGCGGCCCAGCAGAGCCTCTGTGTTCGTGTAGATGAGGAAGGCTGAGACGCCGCCCAGCAGGGTGCCCACCCCCAGAGACCCCAAACTGTCGTAGTAAGGGTTACCTGCAGAGGACAGGGGAAAGGACGCAGATAGAAAAGAGTGAAATACATCTGGATCATTGCCACATTGACAGGAGACCAAAGTAAGGAAACATGAGAGAAATCAACCCAGTAATAAACCCAAAGTAATAGTAGTCTAAAAAGAAGCAATAAAATAACAACTCTGGAACCTTGTGTTCCTGGTAGGGTCTCCCATGGCAAATTGGTCTCAGGCAAGGGGCCAGACTAAGATTGGTTCAAAAGACCTCATGAAAGGAAAAACAAGAAGTGAGGATACCCGGCCCGGAGGAAGCCCGGGGTCCCCTTCTGGAGCCAGGCCCAGAAGGAGGACTCGTCGGCGAGCGTCTGGTGGCCGGGCTTGCCACGGAACCCGGCCGGGCCCAGCCCGAAAAGGCAACGTGGGCAACACCTCCGCTTCTCTGTCCCACGGGCCCACCACCTACGGGAAACATCGATGGGGTCGGGTGCGCTGCCAGACGGGTGGCAGTGAAAGCGGAGGGTCTCGACGGACCAGACCCGGGCGGCAGAAGCTGGCTTTGGGGACGTGGAACGTCACCTCTCTGGGGGGGAAGGAGCCGGAGCTTGTGCGGGAGGTGGAGCGGTACCAGTTGGATCTGGTTGGGCTCACCTCTACGCACAGCGTCGGCTCTGGAACCTTACTTCTGGATAGGGGTTGGACTCTATTCTTCTCCGGAGTTGCTCAAGGTGTGAGGCGCCGGGCGGGTGTGGGGATACTCACAAGTCCCCGGTTAGGTGCTTCGTTGTTGGAGTTTACCCCAGTGGACGAGAGGGTTGCCTCCCTACGCCTGCGGGTTATGGGGGGGAAAACACTGACTGTTGTGTGTGCTTATGCACCCAACAGCAGTTCAGAGTATTCGGCCTTCTTGGAGACCCTGGAAAGAGTCCTGTATGGGGCTCCTGAAGGGGACTCCTTAGTCTTGCTGGGAGACTTCAACGCACATGTGGGCAATGATGGAGACACTTGGAGGGGCGTGATTGGGAGGAACGGCCCCCCTGTCCGAACCGGAGTGGTGGTTTGTTACTGGACTTCTGTGCTAGTCATGGATTGGCCATAACAAACACCATGTTCGAACATAAGGATGCTCATAAGTGTACGTGGTACCAGAGCACCCTAGGCAGAAGGTCCATGATCGATTTCGTTATCGTATCATCGGACCTGAGGCCGTATGTTTTGGACACTCGGGTAAAGAGAGGGGCGGAGTTGTCAACTGATCACCATCTGGTGGTGAGTTGGGTCGAGTGGCGGGGGAAGCCTCTGGATAGACCTGGTAAGCCCAAACGTGTAGTTCGGGTGAACTGGGAACGTCTGGAGGAGGCCCAAGTTCAGGAGGCCTTCAACTCACACCTCCGGCGGAGCTTTTCGGGCATTCCTGTGGAGGTTGGGGACATTGAACCAGAGTGGTCGGTGTTCAAAGCCTCTATTGCCGAAGCCGCGGTGGGGAGCTGTGGTCTCAAGGTCTTAGGTGCCTCAAGGGGCGGTAACCCTCGAACCTCCTGGTGGACACCGGTGGTCAGGGAAGCCGTCCGACTGAAGAAGGAGGCCTTCAGGGATTTGTTATCCCGGGGGACTCCCGAAGCAGTTGCAAGGTACCGACAGGCCCGAAGGGCAGCAGCCTCATCCGTGGCCGAGGCAAAGCAGCGGGTGTGGGAGAAGTTCGGAGAAGACATGGAGAAGGACTTTCGGGCGGCACCAAAGTTGTTCTGGAAAACTGTCCGACACCTCAGGAGGGGGAAGCAGGGAACCATCCAAGCTGTGTACAGTAAGGATGGGACGTTGTTGACCTCAACTGATGGAGTGTTGGGACGTTGGAAGGAACACTTTGAGGAACTCCTGAACCCGACAACTCCGCCCTCTATGTTAGAGGCAGAGCTGGAGTATGACGGGGGATCAACGCCAATCTCCCGGGGGGAGGTCACTGAGGTCGTCAAACAACTCCACAGTGGCAAAGCCCCGGGGGTGGATGAGATCCGCCCGGAAATGCTGAAGGCTCTGGGTGTTGAGGGACTGTCATGGTTGACACGTCTCATCAACGTTGCGTGGAAGTCGGAAACGGTACCGAAGGAGTGGCAGACCGGGGTGGTGGTCCCCCTTTTCAAAAAGGGGGATCAGAGGGTGTGTGCCAATTACAGAGGCATCACACTACTCAGCCTCCCCGGGAAAGTTTACTCCAAGGTACTCGAAAGGAGGGTCAGGCCGATTGTCGAACCTCAGATTGAGGAGGAACAATGCGGATTCCGTCCTGGTCGTGGAACGACGGATCAGCTTTTTACTCTCGCAAGGATCCTGGAGGGGGCCTGGGAGTACGCTTATCCGGTCTGTGTTTTGTAGACTTGGAGAAGGCGTATGACCGGGTTCCCAGGGAGTTACTGTGGGAGGTGCTGCGGGAGTATGGGGTGAGGGGGTCTCTACTCAGGGCCATCCAATCTCTGTACTCCCAAAGCGAGAGCTGTGTCCGGGTCCTCGGCAGTAAGTCGGACCCATTTCCGGTGAGGGTTGGCCTCCGCCAGGGCTGCGCTTTGTCACCAATCCTGTTTGTAATATACATGGATCGGATTTCGAGGCGTAGTCGTGGGGGGGGGGGGGTCTGCAGTTCGGTGGACTAAGGATTGCACCACTGCTTTTTGCAGATGATGTGGTTCTGATGGCTTCATCGGTCTGCGACCTTCAGCACTCACTGGATCGGTTCGCAACCGAGTGTGAAGCGGCTGGGATGAGGATCAGCACCTCCAAATCTGAGGCCATGGTTCTCAGCAGGAAACCGATGGACTGTCCACTCCAAGTAGGGAATGAGTCCTTACCCCAAGTGAAGGAGTTCAAGTATCTCGGGGTCTTGTTCTCGAGTGAGGGATCAATGGAGCGTGAGATGGGCCGGAGAATCGGAGCAGCGGGAGCGGTATTGCAGTCGCTTTACCGCACCGTTGTGACGAAAAGGGAGCTGAGCCGGAAGGCAAAGCTCTCTGTCTACCGGGCCATTTTCGTTCCTACCCTCACCTATGGTCATGAAGGATGGGTCATGACCGGAAGAACGAGATCGCGGATACAAGCGGCCGAGATGGGTTTCCTACGCCGGGTGGCTGGTGTCTCCCTTAGAGATAAGGTGAGAAGTTCGGTCATCAGGGAGGGACTCGGAGTTGAGCCGCTCCTCCTTCGCGTCGAAAGAAGCCAGTTGAGGTGGTTCGGGCACCTAGTTAGGATGCCACCTGGGCGCCTCCCTAGGGAGGTGTTCCAGGCACGTCCAGCTGGGAAGAGACCAAGGGGTAGACCTAGGACCAGGTGGAGGGATTATATCTCTTCGCTGGCCTGGGAGCGCCTTGGGATCCCCCAGTCAGAGCTGGTTGATGTCGCCAGGGAAAAGAAAGTTTGGGGCTCTCTGCTGGAACTGCTACCCCCGCGACCCGACCACGGATAAGCGGGAGAAGATGGATGGATGGATGGATGGAAAATAACAACTCATTACATTGCATGACTTGGGATTATATATTTACAATATATTTGTGTCTGTACCTGTGAGGGAGGTGAGCCCCATGCAGCTGGCAGCCATGATGACTCCTAACACAGCAGCAGCGTCCTCCAGCAGCACCACGTTAGTGCTGGGGTCTCGACTCTGCATGACTGCACACACAAAGAAAACACGGTAAACATCAACCAAATCCTGAACATCCAGATATGTCCATTAAGAGACTGGCGTTGATTGACATGATATGTTAAAAGTGTGTTTCTTGGTTTCGTTTGTAGCATTATCGCCGATATGATTTGAGTCAGACTTTTCTTCAGGAACTCTGCCTGAATGACTCTGTCTCTACGAAGGGACACAACAAGACCTGTTGACACCTGGGACCTTCTTTTTCTCCCTCTGTGTGTTGGTTTCATTCTTCTATCTGTGTGAGTGGAGCGCTTCACTTTTGCTTTGGTTTGTTTGTGTAGCCTGTTCTCATAATGGTGGAGAGGAAGTCTTGTGTCTCACTCCCCCTCCTCCCTGAGGGTTTCTGTCCTTTTTCCTCTGTAAACATTATGAGGAACTTCCGTATTTGAAGCAGTGTTTCCCAAACATCGATTCATTTGTAAATTGTAAATGAGATTTTTGGGAGAACAAACCCCACAGATCCTCAACTCCGGTGTGTCTCATTAACAACGCAGCACAGAGCAACAAGAACGTTGTCTACAGTAGCCATGAACTCGCATGTATTTTCTTATTTGAGGGGGGGGTGGATGCATGGGCCACCCGAATAGGTTAAGGGCAGCGTTTCCGCCAGGGGGGAATCTTGCCGTCATTTGACGTCCAAAAAAAAAAATTCGAGAGAAGATCGAGAGTTTTTATAGCTTGAAATGAGGAAAAGGAAAAAGGACAAGGACATCCCTCCGTTGGAGGGGCAAAGAGTCTGGTGGGATTCTTTTCGCCGCCAGCAAAGCGTGTTCCTGTGTCGGAAAGTGTACTGCCAGCGAGCCTTCATGGGGGGTGCTAGTGGAGCACGCGCCGGAGCCTCCGTGGTACACTGTGGTAAAATGAAGAGCCGTTTAGGGGCCGAAAGAGCCGGCTCTTCTTAGTGAGCTCACTAAAAAGAACCGGAATTCCCATCACTAATACGTAAAGAGATAGTATCTATAAAGGGACGGCTCAATTGACACAACGTGACGTCACACCTCCCGCTCTCGGGGTGGACGCCCTCTCAGCCCTGGTATGGCGGAAACACTGGTTAAGGGGCCTTAGGCTTTTCTTGCCGGGGGGGTGGGGGGGGGGTGCGGTGCCCTCACAAATAGATTCAAATTCTGTGGGAAACACTGTGAAGCATGGGTGTAAGCCGCGTTTAGTCTTGTATGCTGTGCATATCGTAAAGCCTGTTAAAGGTTGGTGTGATATTGGGCTATATAGTTTGAATCGACTTGACTTGGCTATTTGCCTCAACCTCACATCTGACCGGATCAAATCAACACCTTGAGTTTCATTTGAACACTTTTGTGTCATATGCTTTCAGTTGGAAATCATCCTCATGGGGAAATGCTGTCTGATCAATAATGTGAAAATGGAATCAGATGCAACAATTACTAAGATAAATATTTCAGTATGACATACCATATTCATGAAAAGATACTCCATGTATCCGGGCACTCCTTTTTATCTCATTGATGGCGACTAGTAACGTGGCTGGAAGGAGAAAATACAAAGAGATGTTTCAGTACAAAATGCAGTGTTTTTGATGTCAAATTGTCATCAAAGATGTAGAAGGTTAGATACCTCCTTCAGACACCAGCGAGCCGGCCAAAATACAGTAGGCCTGTAACACAGAAATGCAACGTCTTGGGTCATTATCATCCTTTATTTATCGTGTATTACAGACTGAGTCAAAACAACAGACACTCACCCATAACAAAGACTCCATGGGCTGTGGGTGCAGCAGGCCCATGATGCCATGGTACCAGGAGAGGCCCGCTCCCATCATAAAGATGCCCACCCCGCTGATCAGGGAGGCAATGTAGCGCATGTTGGAGAAGCCATACCTGGAAAATACGAAGGGTCAACAAAAAGCAAGTCTGGTTCTTCAATAACATTTAGTCCAATACTATTTTGACAAGGTGACACACCAACGACGTTCTGCAAGGATGCTGTTTGCAAAGGATTCAAAGGATTCTTCTGCAAACTTCTAATCTGTAGACTTAGACCTATATTTTTACTCTTTGGTGACTGTTTTTCTTGGGACGTGCTTTTCGTTACAGTATAGTAAGGTGCGGTGCTTACGGGTGCCCGGCATCAGGGTTGCGGACCGACTGGCTGATCCCCAGGGCGAGCAGAGCCTGGTTGCAGGTGTCGGCCAGAGAGTGGATGGCCTCTGAGAACATGCTGGCTGATCCAGTGTAGACCCAAGCCAGGAGCTTAAAGATGAAGTTCAACCCATTGCTGCAGAGAGAGACAAAGAGTAGATGAAGCACACAGAGGGCAATGAAACCTTCATCATCTAGCACAGCACTAGTTCTGACTAAAGCTGTCTACAGATGTATTAGCTAGCTTAGATATCCGTTACTAAACCATTTTAGCTTACATCAGAGCTCACAGCATGTACACACAAACTGGACCTCTGCTCGACGCAGCACTTGACTCACTGAGTCCCGTGCTTCCTTGTGCATAAGTGAAGGAAACGTGCTGCTGTTCATGTGACTGCACATGTCCTCTAACACAATCATCCTAATTCAATAGGCAGAGGAATCTCATGTGAGACAAGGACCCGTGCAGGTCCTGATACAAGATCTCACTTTCTTCTAAATCTTTATTGAGTTTGAAAACTGTACAGTCGAGGATCTTTATGTGCATTAGAGATATAAAGTGAACGTAGGGCTGTGCGATTATGGCAAAAATCATAATCACGATTATTTTTGGTCAATAATTGATATCACAATGAATAAAAAACAATTATCCATTTACTTTGAAAACATCCAAAAAATGTGAACAGTATGTTTTTAACAGTTGATTACCCTGAACTTTAAGTATAATTCAACTGAAAAACCAATAAAACATTTAGTTTTTTAAAATAACGTTTTTTTTAAAAATCGTTTTATTTTGATTACGTTGTTTTCGTAATCGTTGCAAGCTAAAATCGTAATCGAGATTAAAATACGATTAATTGAACGTATGTTTCTTCCACATGTAGTCAACCATTTTGTGCAGTTTCCCAAAAGTTAGCATTTGATAGTCAGTTCCTCTCTAATCCAATATCCCCACTTTGTGTATAAAGTAACCTAGTTAGTCAGAAACAAGGGCGAGTATTTAGACTTACATGCAAATAGCCACCATGACCACCTTTCCTGGTCCTTCGAGGAAAGTTGCCCTCGGGCCCGATCGAGGCTTTATCGAACAAAGGAAAAGCAAAGATACATAGCAACCATCATTAATATAAGGCAAGGCAAGTTTATTTATACAGCACCTTTCAGCACACGGCAACCCAAGGTGCTTTACAAAATAAAATAAAAGACATTTAAGAATAAATACAGTGGAAGCACATTATAAAATGGCATTTAAAAAGCAAAGATAATAAAATAAAAACAACAGGTATAAAATACATGGATAAAAGCCATACTGCAGTTTGAATTTGAACAACTCATCCAAATGCAGCGTCAAAAAGATACGTTTTTAATCTCGATTTAAAAGTATTAACAGTTGCAGCTGACCTGCAGGAACTAAATGCTGCTTCTCCATGTTTAGCTTTATAAGTAGTTTATATACAATGTAATATACACATATTGGGAAAATCTAGCTCTGCCAAATTCTATATTGATATATAGATGCAGTGACCTTGGTTACAGATACAAAGGTCACACAAATACAACACCACTAATATCCACATCACTGTCTCTTTTACATATAAAACGTGCTGTGGAGAAGTGATCCTATTATCAAAAGAAATGGCAGGAAAAAAGCACTCACCTTAGTGTTTCCCCAAAAGTCTTTGTATTCCTTCAACAGCTGTTGATTCCGAAAAATATCTGCTTATCAGTGAATAAGAGAAACAGATAAACCAATATGTCCAACAGTTCATGGAATAAAATATTAATAACAGTATTGAAACAATCAGGTTATACAAATATTAAGCACATAACCCCCTGAATAACTGAACTGTGATTGCATTGTTTCACTTGGGTTTTGATTTGGAGCGAGATATTACACTTGGTAATTTGTAAAAACGTTGGCTATTATATTAAGTTACATTTATAGTTAACTCAGGCGAACTATTTACCCCTTGTTTGTAGTCTTTGTGCTAAGCTAAGCTAACCTGCTGTATAGAAAAGGTTTCGCTCTTCTCATCAAACATGTTGCCATAAAGACATTTTTGAACTTTTGCTTACAACATCATTAATACATTTTCAAAAAGACGCACATGATGCCAGGAAAAACCAAACACTTACTCTCTTGGTACTCTCTCTCCACTTCTTTCCTGACATTTTTCTCTCGAGCTAGAGCTTCATGGCTTCCCCACACCTCCAGAGCTCTAACAGTCACAGAGAGAAATAAACACATCAACAAAAGTTATAGAGAAAATTGGTGGACTGTATAAGTTATCTGGTGTTTATATTCTATATATTTCAGAAGTGCATAGAACTAACTTGGCCTCCACGTCCGAGCGCAGAAACACAGTGAACGCCTCGGTGTCGTCGTGGGGGCTGCGTCTCCTGATCTTCCGGAGCTGTTCCAGATCACTGTCAACATAAAAGGGGGAGAAAAAGATTTAGAAAGACCCGAGTTAAATGATGCTAGGCAGTTTTAAATGAGCTAACCACAACAGCATGCTTACTTATTAAAGGTCCCATGTCATGGCCATTTCTACTGATCATAATTCCATTGTTGAGGTCTACTAGAATACATGTATATTGTGCAATTTTACAAACTCACATTAGTTTCTCATACAGCATCTCTGTAAAGTATGTGTATTCACTCTCTGTCCTAAACGGCTTGTTGGAGCTCCTGCCCCTCCCCTCCCTGTGAGCCCAGTGGCCGTCTGCGAGACAGCGAGACACAGCGAAACACAGCCCGAAACACAGCCCGAAACACACGCACACACGCAGCCTGGCTGGGAGTGTGTGCCCAGGCTGAGTTCCGCGGTGTTTCGCCGACCCCACACCAGTGAGCCAGTTCAGAGCGTCTCGCTCCTCGCAGCAGCGAGCCTCGCAACGTCCCGCAGAGTGTGTGTGTGTGTGTGTGAGGAAGTCCGTAACGGCTTGGACCAATCTGCGGTGCCGTTACGTTACGTCACTATACCCAAATACGTCACTATACTCAAGAAGTAAACAATGGAAAAAGAGAAATCTCCAACGAGGCGTTCTGGGGCAGCATAGACAGGTATTTTCTGTGTTAGAGTTTTACTCGCTACAGGGTGTGCTTTGAGGGTTTGTGACTCTGCAGACCGTTTACATGCAGAAAAAGCTACATAACACACAAGGGGACGGGTAATAACCAGAAAAGCATGTAATGGGACCTTTAACTATTAACAAAGGAATGTGTGTTGTGGTCTGCCAGTATCTCAGCGAGTACTGAACATGGTTAAACTGAACAGAAGAGCATTTATTACTAGTGCTGAAACAAATCATTTTTTTCCTTTAAATCGAGAACCTTCAGATTTTTCGTGGGATTAAGCGATCAAAAACGAGCATTGCAACTTTGTACAGACAAAATGTGGTGTCTTTACATCTTCTTTTGTTTGACAGAAAGAAAGAAAAAAACATAAACTGTACGACAATCAATGATAAAGAAAGGCAGCAACTAATCTAATGTCAGGGGCTGGAATCAGAGAGCATTTGTTTTGACCTTGTATTCTGTCAAACATCTCATGGATCAATTGACAAACTCTTTTAGCCCTTTTCAACTCTGATCATTCAAAATGTGTCATGGCGACAGTTCAGTATTGCTTTGTATTCTACATAAATGAAATTGAGTTTGAGGAACAGGAGGTACCTTGGTTTGAGGCAGAACTCATTCATGGCTCTGACTGCTGTGATGAAGTTGTTTATTGTGTACTTGGCTCCATATTCCCTTTTCTTCAGGACTGCCCGAACTGCATGTGACAACAGAGGGAAAAAATGAAGAGTTTAATCCGCATTCATTAGCCTTTAATCTTGACCAAGCCACATAACCGTGCACACATTACAAAGATAGTACAAATAAAAGCTAAATACAGTGTAAGTCAGCAGGTCTGTGTAATGTCAAACATGCACAGATGTTGTTCCTTACCTTTCACCTGAATTGTCTCAGTTTTCGTCAGCCCCTGAGGTGTTGGCGCTGTGAGAGAAAATGTTTTAATGTAACCAAAGACGTTAACCAGTGAGAAATTATTATAGGCAACAACATTAACAAAACGTCTACGTACTTTGGTTGACAGGGCACACTAAAATCTACTTTTGAGAACTTTAAAAAGAGGATAGGGATGCTGGGATATTGGTACCAGCAGATAAAAAAGGCATTTTAATGTTATTATTGGCCAGAAATAAAATAAAACATCCAATATTACCCAAAAATAAATATGGCATGTTTTACGTGTAACATAAGTTAAACTGTTTTCTAATTTTCCCAGGGTAAATTCAGTATGTTATGTCTGCCAGTGGGAGATCTCAATGACAGTGGGTATAACATGTTAGTTCTATTACAAGATGAGGTTAACCTTTCCTCCAATGAGGTTTGGATAAATATCCGAGTGTATCAGTATCAAACCAAATGAGTTAGAAGTACTGAGTTTTGTGCATTCCTAGAAAGTATTAAAAACTAGTGTACATAATGCAATGACGCACAAAATGCCAACAATTGACAGTCTTTAAACATCTAAACACTGCTGTACTATCGTGGAACATTGAAGTTATTCACCTGTTGGAACTGGGATGGAAGCAGCAGACAGGATCTGTTCTGCTGACGGAGCATCGCCTGATGCAGGTTTTGGGGGATCATCTTTACTGGAGCCAGAGGTAGAGTAGTACTGCACCTTGCCCAGCCCTAGAGAAGCAACACGGCAGTCTGGAAGGCTGAACCACATGCTGTGTACGCCTGCGCTCTGCCAACCTGCAAACAGATTGTATGACAACAGTTTGTTTTCTTGCACTGCAAAGAAAGCGTAGTAAGAGCCATAATGTACGTAATGCTTCAGCTATCCTCTAATATCACTCTGATACAGTCCAGACGCAATATCAATCGTATGTTATTTCTAAAGCTTTCCATTTAATAAGGGTGTAAAAAATAATCCATCAATCTGTATTAATTCAAGGACCAACTGTCCAATATCATGGATGCATACATAACATCACTACATAGGATTTTAAAGATATATCTTTATTTATAAATACCTATAACAAGTATGTGTCCGCCCCTAGTGCACCTAAAAAACATTTGCACTTAAACATGGTTAAAGTGGCTCTTTCTAGTGAACAATAGGACGTCTACGTTTACTCCTAAAATTATGAGATTCTTCCAATGTCTGTAAAAGCCTAGTTATACAATTGTGAAGTCATATTGTAGTTGCTTTTGTGAGTAGATACAAATGTTACTGTGTTGATTGGCATATCATATCTTCCCATATAAATACCAGTCCCATGAATAGTCTCAAAACAACATTATGGCAGACTTTCGGATATAATATCGTTGACTAATTTACGGAAGCTTGTGATTTACACCCTACTGTTAGAGCTTCCCAACTACATCACACCGATCATTAATATCTCCGTACTACAGTACAAGGTCCAGCAACTGCTTAACCTCTTATTTGATATCCCAATACCGACTGTTAAAATCTGGTGCAATAAATTTGTAATGTGTACACTTTTTTGGTAATTCTACTGTGCAATCATCATCATTTAAATGTGCAAAACATAATTGTAATACATCTCAAACCTTAATGTTCACTTAGCTATTTAAATGCTGCTACTGATTTGTAGACATGGATTGGAAGAGTACTTATCAGTTAGCTACTGTTTCTTATTGTCAGTCTTCTCTACCCGTTATGTCCCCGCTGTGCAAATAATAAATGGTTCTGATTATGTACGCACTTATGTTGGAAGTGCTGGTTTCAGGTACTGTGCACTTTTTACATTTAGACAACCTTGGAGATGTAAAGCTTAATCTTCTGACGATTGCTTATGTCTTCTTGTAAATTATATGACTTGTTCTCAGGTCTCTCTTGAAAGAAAGTAGACATTAATCTCCCAATTAAATAGATAGATATAAAAGTACAAGTGTCCTCACCGTGGCACAGCTGGGGAAGCCTCGGGGAGCGTTGTGACAGGGGCGCCCTGTTCTGCATGGACACCCTGCAGAAGGCATGCCATGGTCGGTGGGCCAGGCTGGGGAACATCCTCGCTGTAGCGGGGGTCGGTTCCGAAAGGCTGGAACTTGCTGTGCAGAGAAGCGGATAGCCCGGTCAACGTTAGGTTAGCATGTCAACTTAACCCAGTTCAGACAGATTAACAACATGGAGACATGTCAACACCTCAAGCAGTACCGTTAGCAAACTATTAACACAGCTAGCATTTGTTTCTGTTGGTCAGTAATAGTACATTTGCTCATCAAATATTGTGTATGCCGGCCGGCTAGCACGAACGCAGTTGCAGCGCCACCAACCCCGGCGGCTACAGAGCCAAATACTTGGCTAACCTAACCAGCTAGCATGCTAAGCTAGCATCGTTAGCCAACATAAGTAACAAGTGCCGTGTAACATTTTAATTACTCAGAAACAACTGACACCTAATAGCAAGTATTGTAGGCTGAGGTCATTCAAATGTATAGCCAATACCTTAATATTGCGAAGTTTGTTCTGCATAATCTGTATCCATTTTGAGAATGTATGGTCAAATTGATGATACGCCGCTATGGACGTATGGTAAGTGCTACAAACACACACACGTGACCTGTGACGACACAAGTCCCGTTGTCTTCTCGTGAGAGTGTAATCCGTTTAAGTGTTATCTTTACAAGTATCGCGATATTCTGTAAACTGCTGTACAAACAAGGTCATCCGATGTTCATGTCCCTAGTCACCCCTTATCATTTAGAAATAGGCCTATATTTAATTAAAACCATAAATTAAATGTATCCTTTAACAATTTTACTTTTTTTCTCACTTATGCTACATATACGAAAAACAAAAGAGCAACTGTTTGTGATATTATTAAAAATGTAGAAATCCTTGAATGATTGGCTGAGCTTCACATCCAAATATAATTGTTTTCCCCTTCTGTAATACATAAACAGAAGTCAAAAGTGCCCATGCTAGGATACTTTATAAACATTAGGGTAGTCCTTCAAATTAAAAGCCGGAAAGACTAAGCTCCAACCCCTATAATTAATTATATTAGTCAAGAAAACTCTCCTGGTGAATTTTTTCCTCAATCTGACAACATTTACCCCTCCCTCATCAACCTTGAAGTGTAGCCTCAGCTGCAGCACCGTAGCTGCTGGTGTGGCAGCCCAGGTCAACGAGGGAGGGACATTTTGTCAGATTTGTCAGTGAAGAAATTCACCAGGAGAGTTTTCTTGACTGATATAATGAATTATGGGGGTTGGAGCTTAGAATTTCCGACTTTTAATTTTAAGAACCACCCTACGTGAGGCTAAACTCCAAGGTTGATGAGCGAGGGGTAAATGTTGTTGGAATTTGAATAAAATTCACCAGGAGAGTTTTCTTGACTATCATAACGAATTCCGGTGGTTGGAGCTTAAAATAAATGCATTCGGAAATGTACATGGCACTAAGGACCACCCTAATAAACATATGTATGCAGGAAATTTATTCTAGCCCATTACTCAGCATTTTTTTTTAATTATAAGTCTAACATTGTAATGGCTTTTTCTTGATTTCTAAACTTTCTTTTTTTTTGTTCAACATGAACTAGTTTGTTAGTAGTTAGGTAATTGATATACAATTGCACACTACATTTAAAACCATCAACTAACACAGATGTTATCCTGTCTTTTTTTAGTGGTTAAATAGTAATATCGACTTGAGGTATGAGCAAAAATAAAGCTTCCCGTGTCCAAATATGAGATGTACTTTGTCATCGCACAACCCATGTCAATTGGAAACCTAAACAGGGAAGGGCACTAGTAGGGAAGGGTGTTGGCAACACAGCATTGAAAGGATAAAACAAGTCTTAGTCACAGAATGAAGAGAAAGGAATCTCAACAGTTAAGAAAAAAAACTTGTATTTATTCAGTCTTTGATTAGAACAGTACAGTAGATACATTGTGACCTCACATTGGTAGTAGGTATGTGCCTTAAGGAGCAGCAGTGTTGCAATATTCATCGGACAAATGACTTGACAAATCAAACACATACACTAGGAGAGAGGTATTTTGTAGTTTGTTTTCCAATACAATCACTTGACAACAATACCTGCAGATCCATCACTTCCATATCACGATGATCAAAATGGAATCTAGAGTATTCAATCAAAAATCAAGACCCACAGTACAGTTTAAGAAGGCCATAATCCATTCATGTCAAAATGAGAAGATAAAACACTGCGCACAAATAAGGTCACTTAAATGAGTGAAAAAGGAAGTAGAACGTTTTAGAAAGAAAGTCGTCAAGCTGATGCAAGAGTGGTACAGAGGAGCGACCCCGTCCTGGTATGATTGTCTGGGTTGCTGGTCGTATAGGGAAGCAAGGATGGAGATTGTGTTTGCACTAACGCATTGTGACAAACTCCTCAGATGAGGTGGGGTGAATTGCGATAGTCTTGTCAAAGTCTGCTTTGGTAGCGCCCATCTTGATGGCCACAGAGAATCCCTGCAGCATCTCATCACAGCCCAGCCCCTGCATGTGCAGACCCACCACCTGGGGAGAAGACACAAGTCAGTCTTTGCAATTGTTTGTGTTTACGTACAACACTAAAAAATAAAGACACATTAAGACATAAGGGAATTATGAAACACCAAACTCACTGCTGAGTGGCATCTACTGTTGATACATACCTTTTAATTCCCAATTCAAAACAATATCCTTTTCCTAAACCTCCCTCATGTACTCATTATGTAGTTTGTTTGGCTTACTTCCTACATTTACCAGAATGCCTTTTGAAAACCTACAGAGACTGGGTGTGAGCCTTTTGACGTCAGCTGTAGATTATACAGCATAAAAAAGGTGGATACAAAAATTGTGGTTTGAACCGATTAAGAGCAGTAGGGATAATCCTGTCAAAGAAAAGGCTAGACACACCCCATGCTAAACATTTTGATGCATTCATTGATCATGTTTTTATTCGCTTTAAATAACTTAATGAGTCCTACCTTCTCCTCCTTGCCCTCACACACCAGCTTCATGATGCACAGACTCTTCCTGCTCGTGATGGCGTGATACATCGGAGTGAAAGAAGTCTTGTAGACCTTTATGTTCTCCTTTCCTCGAAGTTTAATAGCTTCCTCTGTGAAAAACAAAAATAAGCATTATAATTATTGCCCTACTTAGTAAAGCTTTGATTAATTTATAGTACATAAACTTCATCTTAAATAACTTACAGGATGACAGTAAAACTGGACATACAGGCAATTTAATAATGTGAAACTTATTTTGATCATGAAATTACTGCTCACCTTCTGTGAGGCCCATCGTTCCGATGGGTGGGTGACTGAACACCACTGTCGGGATAGTCGAGTAGTCCAACTTTGAGTCCTTCTTGCCCTCAAATAGTCTATGTGCCAGCTTTCTGCCAGCAGCAATGGCAACTGATCCAACATAAAACATAAAGTCAAACGATTGCATAATGTGAATGCACCCATAGACAATTTTGCAAAAGTAAAATGGCTTTTGGGCATCACAAAAAACAAATATCAAGATATTCAGCCCATCAGCCTTTAAACACCCATACCGACCACGCTCGAATGAAAACTTGACTGTGTAGCTCTAATAAACATTACGTTATTTGAGTTATCAGGTCAGCTTCATACCAGGTGTGAGAAGAGCTTTCCCACAAACGTCCCCTACAGCGTAGATCCCTGGTCTGTTGGTGTTCTGAAACTCATCCACAACGATATGGCCTCTTTCATCTGTCTCCAACCCCTGCAGAGAGAAAACACTGTTCTATAATTATCAGAAATTATGATCATGTTTTTTACCAATCCATATATTTGAAAGCTTTATTCCTTCATGTAAATGAGGAATAAAGGTTATTCAACTTGAAAACATTTTAAAAATACATTGTTTACGCCTTAACGGTCTTGTCATGTTCAATAGCAAAGAGAAATGTCTTATTGTTGTGGCCTTCCGCCTTTTCTATGTGAATCTAAGCATAGACAAGTGAAATCTAGGTGAAGTTTAATTTTAGAATGAGTTTCCATCTTATATAAAAGCTCTTATTCCCTTTTCGGTCATTTATTTTCTCTTTCATACCATCACAAGTTGCTGAGCTGCAGACAGTGTAGATTTTTAACATAAACTTTTGTTTTTTTGTTGACAGGAAGAAAAAACAATGACTCACCCTACTGTGGAAACTTGGAGCATTATACGTAAATCAGGAAAGAGCAGAGGAAGCATAATACTCACACGAGAAAAAACTAGAAATGCCTCTGCAAACAGGGCAACAACTAAGACAACGACACGTCACATAACTTTTCCTCCATATTTTCTTTAGTTAAATTATGTCTAATAACACATTAGTGATTCCTCACGTGTTAGACAATAAGAATCCAGAATTTATCCAGAATATGTGGTAATATTTATGTTCAAACTTGTAATAAAATGTCTCTTCAATAGAAAACCTATTAGCCCACTTCCATACATTACTGTAGTACTTGATAGAAGGAAGGCTTAACCACCCCCTTAATCTGTAATTAACATGCCTATTAACCCTGAGCTAAAAAGGATTCACCTCTAACAAACAACATAATAAAGAGTGTTGTCTAATCTGGTTCCTGGATTATCCCTAATTGTTGATTAAAGGTGATCCCATTCCAGGTCTAATTTGGGCTCTTTTTATGTAACCTCATCATAAACCTTCTATCAATAGTGTGCAATTGGATTTAGATATCTAAGATTTAGATATCGTAAAAAGAGCAAATAATTCAAAACTAAGTAGTACTCCGTGTATATGTTTTGAACTCTTCACAATGGCAAAATGAAATGCCTCAATAATGCGAAAAATATAATAAATTACTTTGTCTATTAAACATCTCCTTTTTTTCCCCACTCATTAATTGTTGATTGTAATTCGCTCGGTTCACAGTTCACTGTAAACATTATAAAACGACTGTTACCATCAGGTCGATGTTCAGCCCGTTGGTGTTGGGCTGCCTGCCGATGGCCCACAGAAGGCAGTCCACTTCCTGGATGGTGCTGATCTTCTCCTCGTTGTTCCTCTTCTCTGGGTCTTTGGTGACGATCGTCACTTCCAGTCCCTGCTCTGTTTTGCGCACAGACTTCACTTGAGAGTTTTTCCACAAATCTATACCAGAGTTTTGCAGTTCTTTGGTGCAGTTTGCGCTTATAAAGCTGTCGAAGTTCCTCAAAACCTACAAACAGAAATTGAGATGTGTTTGGGTTACTTAATAACTTCATAACTATGAATAACATTATTTCATATTTAGTTGTGATTCTATGTGTGTTCTTACTCCGGTCTGTCGAATAACGAGGGATGTTTTGGACCCCAGGGTGGAAAGGATGCCTGCCATCTCCACTGCAATATAGCCTGCACCCACAATGACACTGCGCCTGTCAGGGAAACAAAACGTGTTATTATAGGCACCCATTTTACACATTGTTTAAAAACCAAAGAGATAATAAAAAAAGCTCACTTTGGCAGAGTTTTAAGATCAAAAAAGCCATCACTGGTAATGCCCAGACTCCCCCCTGAAATGATCAGTAAACACATGTTCAAGAGTACAATCCACAAAGATGATTACCTTTTCCTGAGTACAAATCCAAGTACAGCATGTCTTACCTGGAACTTCATCATCAGTCATCACGATAGGCTGCCCTCCGGTGGCGATGAGGATGTGAGGCGCTGTGTATTTTCTTCCATTCACCTCCACCGTCGGCTCAGGGTCATTTGTAAACCTGGCATGACCTTGAATGTTTTGGATTTTACCCTGGAGTAGAGCATATGTCATTATTGTTCTAACTGTAATTATGTCTAACAATTATTTGGGGGAAATAAATTAAACTGCCAAAAATACTAAATATATAAATAGGGAAGAAAACAGAAACACGAAAATAATAATGATAATATAAATACTGAACTTACTTTGTCAAGATTGTTGCGATAAATGCGATTTAGGTGACTAATATAAGCATCCCTTTTGGTTTTTAGAGCTCTGCAAACACAGGAAATTATCAAAGATAAGATGTTTGTTTGTTTTTCAACCCATATTTACTCACTTCCCTTAAAATCATACATTTATAATTAGAACAGACACAAACACTGGCAGTTAACAATTCTAGAAAAGTATATTCAGTGGTCAGATCAGATGAAATACTTAAAGAATAAAACATTTAGTGTTGAACGTTGTCCATACTTTCCTTTGTAATTTTAAACAGAAAACTGCGAACCAGAATTTCCTGCTTTTTCCAGGAATTTTATCCGGCAACCATCAGTTAGAGCATTTCCTGCATTAACAGGTGTACACTTCTAAGTATAAGTACTTCTTTATACTATTATATTTATTGTCATGTTGATGCTGGGAGGGACTACACAAACTGAAATTATAATCATATTATCTTGTTCAGCAGTATGATAATCGTTTTTGCATTGAATTTACATTTTATGAAAATAACCGTCTATTGATCCTGCACCTGCAGCGTACAAAGGATGGACAAAGCAAACAAAATACAATATTACACAACACAAAGTAAAGTCGCCTCTATTTGACCGTTTTGAAAAAGTTCAAATTTGACATGATTACTTTAAGCACACATTTCAATATTTGTATAGGTGATGTAGTATAAAAGCCATTTTAATTTAAAGCTTTAATAAAGTGTAATCCTATCGAAATGTTACTTGAACAAAGTGGTATCCTGGAAGTGTTTTAAATCCTTATGTATGATAAGAACATTTGGTCTGTGCTCACAGGGGTAAGATGAAGGGTGTTACAACTGCAGAAAGAGAGGGAGGAAGGAAGTTAACAAGTTGTATGGGGGCTTTTATGGCATCCTGTATAGGAGGCATCTGATCAGTGTTTAGGGTGACCACCTGGACCCAAATGTCATTGTGTGAGCTGTAAATTATCTTTCCTATAAGAGATTCTGTCTCACAGACATCAGGACGCACTCAGGAGGAGTCGTCATGTGTGCATACATTCCAAAAAGGACTTTATATGAATATTGTGTTTCTTTGCATATTTGCCTTACTCATCACTTTCTCTAGACAGCAGCTGATTTGAAATTGCGACAAAAATGTGTAATTTCATATTTCATTTTTTTTCCATTTTTTATCCACAACTGTCTGGTAGACATTATCTCACAACCTCCAGTTTGAGAACCACTGCCTGAATGAGGCTTACTGAGGTTTATCATTAACTCCCACCTTGACTTAACTGTGTTGTTAGCAAATATAGAGAAGTGGGCTAAAGTGAAGCAACACAAGACGGAGAAGTTGTGCAATGAAATGGACACCTCTCTGTTCCAGGAACAACAGTGACAGGTTTCCTAAGAGCTCATTGTTGTTACACAAAGCGAAAACTGACACCAACAGGTACTGGAAACTTACTCCCAACTGAAATGGACATTTCCAACTTCAAAGCCGTAGTCACTGTGATCATGGAGATACTCAGCATGAACGGCTGCATTCCACATGACCTGTGAAGACAGGTCAAGGCACTACATAAGACATCTAGTGAATAAGGAGTCAAAATGATCATGTTTCTAAGGTGAACTCAGCACATAACAACAACATTGAAAAGAAAGGAGTACCTTCTTGGGGACACAGCCAACATTGACCTGAAAAACATTCAAGCAGTGTAAATTAGTTCAATGTAAACTAGAGGAAATAACTTCCTACTTTTAAAAAGATAAACACTGCACCGGAGCTCTATTTGCACAGTATGTTGCAATAGGTGTTTTATTTCAAGGAAAACTTTAATGCAGGCTACTCCCCAGAGTTAAAACTTCCCTAAGTAACTTTTTCAGCTATAAAATAACACAGTTTAACAATATTATCATGATACAATATCACTGGAAGTCAATAAATATGAAATAAATATAAACTTTATTGCTACAAACGGCTATAAAGGAGGCTACTCCTAATTTTGATTGGGCTGGATTTATTAATCCCTTGTTATACGGTTTTTATATAGAAATACAATTATGTAACATATGTTTTTTTTACCCAGTTATTAGCAAAATTGGGAATTTAATCTGACTAACTAGTTTTGCCTTTATGCAATCAGGAAGTGGTTTTAGTGGTTGTGAAACATCATACTGCAGTGATATATTTTTCTCATTAGCTATATCTGTTGGGTAAACTAAAAAGATAAAGGAGTGGATGAACAAAATACGTAATATTAGGGATTGGACAATATAGGATTTTAATAACAGATCACAATAACCTAATGGTTGTCAATTTCCATTTTGGAGATAACCATGAATATCCTTATATTAATTACTTTAAAAAACCTATCTATCTTCCTGTCATGGTAAACAAAAAATGATTAAATATTAAAAAAACTAAATACAAAAAGTAATTGATATGTTATGACCTTATGTGACCTTATGAACACCTAATTTAAGGTTATTAATTTTTAACTAACAAGGATATTTACAAAAATGAATTAGTTATATTGGATCCAATATGTTTTAGTGCCAAAGAGACATCATAACTTGCAATTCCTTTGACCAGGATAATACTGTCATATCATTTTCACATATTCCAATGTCTATACTATTAAATGCTTTCCAATAAAAAGGTTTTCCAAAAATAACAACTAGTGTATTTGAATCATCTTCCTCACATTGAACCCCTTGCGCACAAAGAATCCATTAGTCTATTTAATGAAGTAACCTATGAGGGGTGACCAGGGTCAACCCAATTTAATTTAACTGTTAAGACCAGTGTTGGGTGTAACGCGTTACAAAAGTAACGCAGTTACAGTAATATATTACTTTTTGCTGTAACGAAGTAATGTAACGCATTACTAATGAAATGTGGGTAATATATTACCCGTTACAATGCTCAGTAACGCAGTTACAACACATTTTAACCCGAAATTAAATGGTGTTTTGTTTTTTAACAATGTACTAACATAGCGAGACATTCCGACACCAGACACATTGTGCGGGTAGATTAGTAAACCTGGTGTTTACCCTTCAGGCTTCGCGCCGGGATCTTCGGGGCAGTTGAATGTTATGCACCCTCTATTCCACAAAGAGAACGGAGCGAAAAATACTAACAACAAATTGTGTCAGCTGCGCGTGACCTGCTCCGCTGCGTGCATCATTTCCAAAGTGCTTCCACAGCAGTGACACACATCTGTGGATAATCATTTATACGAAAATGGTTAAAGCAACCATCACTAAACGCCAGCAACACTGCATCTACTGCAGACCGTAGCAACAGGTCAGATGGGGACATCACGTGACCCTCCGTTGTGGACACTAGCTTACTCCCGCCTGACTCGCCGCCCTCAACCCCGGAGCAGCACTCTTCGTTGCCCGAAACTACGCCGCCCCTCTGCGGCCCGCAGGTGCCAGCCAGGATACCACGGCAAAACAGAGCCTGCCCAGGTAGATCTAAACAAGTACCCGCCTGTACAGTGGGGTTAGGTGGTCATTTTGCAGCTCGTGGTATACAAATAGACAAGGGCTAGAATATGTGAAAATAGTGCCATATTCTGCCATGCCTGTAGAAATGTTGGGTAAAAAAATAATGCATACAATAGCACAGATGCCTTCACCACGAATGGCTACAAAAAGATCTCATATCCCAAGCTTATCAACAAGCTAATGTTGCAGCTGAAATGATCTCCAGGTCACAAAGTCAACCTCACATGATGATGTGATACCAGTTTTCAAGGACAGTAAATGTTCTCTTCCCAGAGTATATGATGGGACCAAGGTGATGTTTAGTAGGCTACATGGTTTTAATAATACTTTTGCTTTTCAATGTTTGCCATTTCAAACCATGAGCTGGTTTAAATAATATTTGCCTTGATTTACAATATGTTCTCATTTGTTTTATCAGTACAGTTTTGAAGCTTTTGTGCTTTTCTTTGCCACAGTCCACTTTGGACTATATGAGATATTTCAGGATTGCACTTTTAACTCACTTGAAATGTTCTCACTTGGTTTCAAAACATAACAAATGCCATAATCTGTTCATTGGGACCATCAATGCTATTTTTCATTGCTGTTGCCGGCCACTATTGCTCATGTAAACCTACTACTGCTGCGCCCCCTGTAATCTCAGATTCAACCCGAGTCATTTTGTTCTGGAACCGGGCCTGCACACGGCCATATGCTAAACACACTACAGAGCCCATTCCGTGTCCTGTTATTATTCACTTCCTCTCCGCCTTCTTCTGGTGATTTATCTGACGTCCAGCGCTCCGTCTTTTAACCTCTTTTCCTTTCTCTTTCTTGATCCTCCTTAGCAACCTTCATTAGAGTCCTTGACAGTGGTCTGTACTACTGTATTAACAACGTGTCACATGTTAAGAATTTACAATCAGAATTGAGTATTCAACTAACCCGTGTAATACAAGTTGTTAGTAGCCTCAATGGCCTACACAGTTGTTATGCTATACCACATTGCCCTTCATTGGATGTATAATGAGCTGCACTAAACTACATTTTAGCATTTCAAATACCTAGCCATTCTTTTGCGGTTATTTTGGTGAAAGTAACTAGAAAAGTAACTAAAGTAGTGTAACTCATTACATTTCAGAGACAGTAATTTTGTAATGTAACTTATTACTTTCAAAAGAGAGTAATAAGTAATATGTAATATATTACATTTTGGAAGTAACTTGCCCAACACACACAAAACACTTCCACAAAAGGAGTCGGGAGGCTTCGCAGTGAACCTGGCCACCAGCGTGTGTGTGTGTGTGTGTGTGTGTGTGTGTGTGTGTGTGTGTGTGTGTGTGTGTGTGTGTGTGTGTGTGTGTGTGTGTGTGTGTGTGTGTGTGTGTGTGTGTGTGTGTGTGTGTGTGTGTGTGTGTGTGTGTGTGTGTGTGTGTGTGTGTGTGTGTGAAAGCTGCAGTGTGACAGCACAGACAGTGACTCTAGTCGGGATGAATAACAGTGTTGTTTTTTACTCACGCAGGTACCTCCGAGTTTGTGGCTCTCGATCACGGCGGCGGAAGCTCCGAGCTCCGATGCCCTGCGAGCCCCGGCCAGACCTCCGGACCCGCCGCCTATCACCAGGAGGTCGAACCGGGTCGTCCCCGCAGTGTCTGAGGCCATGCTGCGGCGGATGTTTACTCCTTGTCTACGAAGAAAAGACGAGAAATGTTGCTTTTTGGGGACAGAGCAGCCGCAAGCTTGCATACACCGGGTTAGCTGGATTAAAATAACCAGCCATAACCAGGAAACTGGCGCCAGTGTGCTCCAACAGGGGAATGGGTGGGTCAATGCCTCTGCTGTGTCATTATGAGTTGCAACAATGGTGTGCATAGTCATGGTGATAATCACATGCGCACGTATAGAAAAGCAGAAGAAATCTGCAACAAGAATTAGGTAAATTTACTAAATGTAGTCAAGAAAGCACCATGACGTAGTTTGTGATTGAATATTACAGTGAGTATTTAATTTAGATATACTGCATGACTCACCTCCGTAATGTCATGTGCACTGAAACGTTGGGAACCAGTCTGCATATTCTTCTACACAGCATGTTTTTATCGATTTTTAGGGCATTTCTTAGAGAAGTCTCCACAACGTGTGGTTGTTTATGTGTCAGCCGGTGAAAGCCTGTGAGGGGACTTCATAACAAACGCTACAAACTACTTCCTGTGTCACTGGGGGGGTGAACTCAAAAATACTCGACGACACGAACTCCCGTCGGTCTCATGTTGCCCATTCAGTAGCCTAAAATCTAACGTTTAAAACAAATATTTCATGTTTCTGAAGTTGTCATAATTTAGGGTGTGTATAACGAAGCTGCCAATAAAAAAAATGCGTGTTTGTCCAGTAGCAGATTTAGAAACGTGTGAATAATCCTAGGATATAAAGGGGGTTTGCGTATTTTTATAGCACCTACGCTGCACCCTGCCTGCCAGCTGTGAAGGAAAACTAAATAAAAATGTTAACTTCCGGTCAAAAATATTCAAAAATAAGACCTGCTGTAGAGAAGCCAAAAGCACATTTCCCGGGAGTATAGGCAATATTAAGAGAACACGATAAGATAAAATAAGCTTTTTAATGTCATCCATTTATATATAGTGCAGTACATTACATACATTGTGATTTTTATTGTAAATCCTGCACAACATGTTGCACATTTCTGCTCCATGCTACCTCTTTTTCAAATCAGCATAACTCTCCACTTGAAAATAGTATATTGTCATATTTTACTGCACTCAGTTTCCCGCATAATTATATATATTGTTTTTTTACGTATTCTTCTTTCTTTGTCTCTCTATGCACTACTTATACCAAAGCAAATTCCTTGTATGTGTACTTGGTTACTACTTGGACAATACAACAGATTCTGATTCCGATTAAGGAAATACATGTTTTGTTTTTTTAAGGTAGCCTATATAAAACGATGACTCAGTTTGAGGGGAAAATAAGGAAATGTTTGAAAGAATTGCTGTTTAATAATTTCAAAAATACATAGCCCGCAGACCAGAGCCATTCTATCTATATGGCGCTGCCGCAGACGTATAGGTTCCACCCCTATGGTTCCACCACTGCAGACCGAAAACAAACACAACATGTAGGCTGCACATTGTTAAACACGTTTTTCTTTGGTGAGATTACTGCCCATTTATTATTATTTTTTGTTTAACAGTTTTTATTGAGATTTCAAAATCAAAAGAAATATACATTCATTCCATCCCTCCCAACCCTCCCCACCCGTCCCCTTAATTCCAGATATTGGGGTCCTGCTGCTGCTGCTGCCACAAACTATTGCTCTAGTCATCCTGGTTTAGGGGGATCTGTAAACTATCGTAATAATTTAGGAAGGGGGTCCAAATCTTTGTAAACTTCTGCACAGAGCCTTTTAGAGTGTACCGGATTTTCTCAAGTTTAAGGAAATGCATAGTGTCTCTTATCCATCGAGTAAAATTGGGAGGTGCTTGATTCTTCCAGGACAGGAGAATTAGGCGCCTGGCAATCAAGGAGGTAAATGCTATGACTGCCTGAGTTTTACCTTTAAGGTAGCCGGTTTCAGGGGTGAGGCCAAATAAAGCACACACAGGCCCATTTATTATTTGTATTCCATGCTCTTACTTTGAAGGAGAGATGAACCCGTTTCCGGTTTTGAGTTAGCTTAGCTGAGACCCCAAGCTAAAGCACAGCGACTTGGTTGGTCGCGTTTTCAGGCGTTAATATCAAACCCACAGGAATTATTTATCCATTTAAAAACATCTAACAGATGAAAACCAAACACTCCTATAAGGTACGTATGTACGATTTGACTCTGTAGATAAAATAAACAGTACATATTCGGCCCGTCGTCTTTGTTAGCCCCCCTTGTTGTGGGCCTTTTTAGTGTTGAAATTAAAACAGGAATAAGCAATTTAGACAACAGCATTTAATTCAGTGAACCGCTTTTGTGTTTTTCTTGCTTTCCGTTACCTGAAGATCAAATAGCTGCAGGCTGTAAAAACAGGAGCTGTGTGTGAGGGGGGAGGGTCTGCATAGGCCTTGTGTGAATGTCTGCATTGGTAGGTGCATCAACTATTATTTTTCTCACAGGTGGGAGACATCTCACTATCAGACAGTGGCGATGCCAGAGATGTTCTTTTGGGGGAGCTTGACGTTTCACAGAGGGTGCTCAAACATTTAGGGATGTCCCTTAAAGGTGGGGTAGGTACATTTGAGAAACCGGCTCGAGATACACTTTTTGTTATATTCCATTGAATGCTCTTAACATCCCGATAGCAATGAATATCTTAAGTGCTTTGACAAAAAATCCATAAAGAAATGTTCATCTGTGGAAGCACGACCAATAATTTTAGCCGGCCCGGCTAAAATAACAGAATGGCCTACCTGCCGGTGTTCCGGATTAACTGGTTCCCCGATCAACTGGTTTACATAGGTGGGGGGCGTGGCCTTCGACTGAAATACACATTTCGATCGCTTCTTCTGTCGTTTACATAAATCTTTTGGTATATTTGGCTCGGTAGGAAGACTTTGATGCACATTCAGTACCAGTGTGTGAGGTTGTGGTTACGATGGAGATATCCGGACGCGAACAGCGGGGACTACAAAAAGAAAAACGAGTTGACTGGGGATGTCTGTTCAAAACGTTGCAAGCTCCAATAAATCATTTAAACCAGCTATTGTTGCCAGACTTATTACTGAATATCGTTCTTAATGTGATACCAAGTCCATCTGAGACATGTGTACACCTTCAGACAGCCTCCAAGTGAAGCACACGTTGTTTACTCACAGTTTGAAAGCAGCGTGGAGAAGTCTTCAGCTGTGGTAATCCGCTCGAATAAATCCTTAAAACAAGCTATTGTTGCCCGGTTTATCACTGAATATCGTTCCTAATGTGATACCAAGTTCACCTGAGACCTGTGTACACCTTCAGACAGCCTCCAAGTGAAGCACACGTTGTTTACTCAGAGTTTGAAAGCAGTGTGGAGAAGTCTTCAGCTGTGAACTGTAAACTGTGATTCTCTCAGGTAAACATCCGCCCAGGGAAAAATGGGACCCGCCCAGGTTAAACTGTGTTACGACTTCTGTGGCTATCTACCAGCGATCATGTTTAATATGAAAGACTACACACACATGTATCCCTTATAAAAACAGTATTCTGCAGCACTCATCCAAATAAGATGTGACTGTTAACTCGTTTTGCAAAGATAGCAGCAGAAATGTCATTGCTGCATGTTGATGCTGATGGGTCATTAATGTTGGTCTCGGCAAACAATATTAGGAATCCTCTATTCAAACATAATATTCAGTGTGCATCGACATGAAAATAACAAAAAAGTTCATGCTGGACTCAAACCCGAGTCCCAACAGCAAAAGTCACTCGGGCCATGAGCGTTACTGGTGCGCCACGAATCTACACAAAGTATTACACCACCACACTTTAATGTCTTGGATGAACCTTGTTAAAAAGTTCCAGAAAGATGCAACCTGACCATCATTTATAATGTGAGCGAATGTATCTACACTTATAATATACATATTATAGTAGGCATTTGGATAAAAGTGTCAGGTAAATGGAATGTCATGTAATGTAATTGACGTGAGTGTTTTGAACACACTTATTTAATGTATGATTCTCCATAAGGTGCCATGTTGAGTTGTGGCGCACTCATAACGCGCAGGACTTGCGTGATTTTTGCTGTTGGGACTCGGGTTTGAGTCCAGCATGAACTTTTTTGTTATTTTCATGTCGATGCACACTGAATATTATGTTTGAATAGAAGATTCCTAATATTGTTTGCCGAGACCAACATTAATGATCCATCAGCATCAACATGCAGCAATGACATTTCTGCTGCTATCTTTGCAAAATGAGTTAACACTACAGTCACATCTTATTTGGATGAGTGCTGCAGAATACTGTTTATATAAAGGGATAAATGTGTGTGTAGTCTTTCATATTAAACATGATCGCTGGTAGATAGCCACAGAAGTCGTAACACAGTTTAACCTGGGCGGGTCCCATTTTTCCCTGGGCGGATGTTTACCTGAGAGAATCACAGTTTACAGTTCACAGCTGAAGACTTCTCCACACTGCTTTCAAACTGTGAGTAAACAACGTGTGCTTCACTTGGAGGCTGTCTGAAGGTGTACACAGGTCTCAGATGGACTTGGTATCACATTAGGAACGATATTCAGTAATAAGTCTGGCAACAATAGCTGGTTTAAATGATTTATTGGAGCTTGCAACGTTTTGAACAGACATCCCCAGTCAACTCGTTTTTCTTTTTGTAGTCCCCGCTGTTCGCGTCCGGATATCTCCATCGTAACCACAACCTCACACACTGGTACTGAATGTGCATCAAAGTCTTCCTACCGAGCCAAATATACCAAAAGATTTATGTAAACGACAGAAGAAGCGATCGAAATGTGTATTTCAGTCGAAGGCCACACACCCCACCTCTGTAAACCAGTTGATCGGGGAACCAGTTCATCCGGAACACCGGTCAGCCTTCCATCTGTGCACACACATTTATCTTGTGCCCTCATTGGTCATGTGTGTGTTGGTGGAGGGGAAGGAAGGAAGGAAGTAGCACTTCTGGCTGTGTATTTTCAAATTCTAGCGCACTTGAGCTGGTTTCTCCAAAATTACCTATGCCACCTTTAATCTACTGGGCGCTACAGTTGTATTTTCTACTGCTACACTCCCCACGCGCACATACACAGTATACTTGTTACAATGAAGGCTCGATAATTAGCTCACGGCATATAGGTGTAAGCAGGGGTAACGTTCTATTTTTATAAGTGGGGGGTGGACCTAACATCCTCTAGGGGGCATGCTACCCCGGGAAGATTTAAAACATTTTAATATTGAAGGTAAATGCATCAATCTGGTGCACTTTGAGAGCAAAATTAAGAGATCTTTCTCAACACCCATATGAAACCGAACTGTAAACAGATATACTTTTTCTTTATGGATATTTTACAAATCACTCCCCTTTTAAAGTGTATTCTTGTTTTACTGTCATATAGTATTTCATAACTGTTTTTCCTTTATTCTCTTATTTTTTTATAACTATATTGATCATATGAAAGTGTGGCTCGGAAATAATTGTTTACATAAATCGTGACCAAACCGTTTGAGACCCACTGAGATAACTTAGACTAAAGTTAACTATCTAAACACTCAGAGAGTCCTTTGGCTCACCTGAGTCTCTCAGTCTGACAGGAGAGGACTTTCCCTTCACCTTGTTGTAGAAACAGCTCCTTCTATCCGTTAGTGCAGCTAGCTAAACAGATGCTAACAACATGGTCCCTGGCACGGTGTGCTCGCTCTCTCGCTCGCTTAATCACACTAAATGCGCGCCTGCCGCGCACACACACACACACACACACACACACACACACACACACACACACACACACACACACACACACACACACACACACACACACACACACACAGAGCTTGAATGAAACACAGAGACCCAGAAGTACTTGTTCTGTACTGTGGCATATTATTTTCGAATCAATCATTTTTCAAATTATGAATTTCACACGTGAAAATAAAAAAGACATACATTCCTTGGGGGTGCTTGGGGGGTGCTATGGCTATCCTAGGGGGAGCTTCAGCACCCCCTAGCACCCCCCTGGCGCCGCCTATGCTATCAGTTCCAGATTGCTTCTTCTCTGACTCCTCTGTTTGATTGCAGAATTGATGGCTGCCAGATGACCTGCTCAACATGATTCCTGTCACCTATCACAGCATGCTGTCGTCTGCAAACAGCGGACACCCCAACCCTCTCTTAGATCGTGTTTTGAACTCTTCAAACGTGAAGTGTTGTCAGAAATGTGGATTTTCTAGTACAGATGCTGCAGAGCTCAAGAAGCATGTGATGGAGCACAAGGGGACAAGATTTTACTGTTTTTACTGCAACAAAGTCTCATTCAGTGAGGCAGAGTTAAATGCTCACCTGAAGGAACACAATTCAAAGTATCCGTTCAACTGCCCTCACTGTGGACAGGGCTACATGAGGAGGCTGTGCCTTGTGAATCACATTGAGCGTGTACATAGTAAAGTCATGGGTCAAGGACCTGCTAAGACTGGCATGATTACAAATCCACATGTTCCAGCCTCCAGTGCTTTATCAAGTGTTTCCACTGCGGATCCATCATTGCTTCGACCAACTGTTCGGGTGAAAGTACCTGCGCTGAGCTCATCTGTAGCCAGGCTGGCTAAAGATGAACAAAGAGGCAAAACACTGGACACTAATGTATCACATGCTACTAATGGTAGTGCAGAACTTTTGTCCCCTTTGAACGGACTCTTTCAGCACAGCAGAGCTTTGACGGTTTCTCTTCCCGAGGAAATTACGATCCCTAATGGCTGTATGGTGGAACTTGTTGAGGTGAAAACTGTCAACGGGACAAAGGAGCTAAAGCTGAGGATCGTCTCTCAACAGGGAAACGAGTCTGTGATAAAAGACACAAGGACCACAGTTTCGCAAAACGCAGCACTAGGACAGCCATTCTTATCAAACCACACAAACACAGTTAAGTCTATGAATATGGGGATGTGCACTATTAACAGGAAACAGTGTGAAACAAAATCTGTGAATTTGGAGCATCCTGCAATTGTCCCAGTAAATTTGTCCAAAAACCTCCCGAATCAAGTCAGTAAAGGCAAAGTTGGATTAAAAAGAACATTGCCGGAAATAATCAATCTGGAATATCATGAAGTTGTTCCAAACAAGGTTCCCAACATTCTTGTGAATCCTGTAAGAGAAGGAAACTGTGGGATCAGAGTTGCTCAGAGAGATCTGGGGAACCACGCAAATCTGCACTCTGTTATCTCCAACAGGGCTGTCAACAGGTCGACTGGTGCCCTGCATCGAGAAAACAAGGGAGCACATGTTTCTCAGAGAGCGGTGGATGATAGAAGGAATTTAATTGATCATTCCAAAGGTGTTCTACCCGTGAAGGAAAGTGATGTAAAAGTAATTCCTAGTGATGTGTCCCGGCATGTAAAACTTGAACCCGGGGAGATAAGGGAAGAGGACTACACTAACTTGAAAACAAAGAATGGGGCAGTTGGTTTTAACCAGCAAAAATCTGCCTCCCCTTCCTTGAATGTTCTCTCAGCTGGCCAAGTGAGACCTCCAGTCATGTTAGTTTATAAGGATAATGTTGCAAATTCCTCCTTTTCAATACCCAGGACACCAATAGACTCCCCCTCAGGCAAAACACCGGCCCTTTGTAATCGCACAAATTCAAAGGTCTCATCTTGGGTCCAGGAAGTGAGATCCAATGAGAGATTGGCAGAAGGAGATCTGCCAGAGTCTGAGGGTTTTCCCGTCATATCTTCTGTGTTTTCATTAAGTCAACAATCAGAGGACGGCCAAGGCTCCTTTCAACCGCTGGTCATGGCTCTGCGTGGTTTAGTGATGGATAAAAGCAACAGTTCTGTTTGTACAATTCTAAATAACATCAACACAACGAACAGCACAGAGCAGGTGATGGAGGCAGAAAAATCGAAACTCTTCAGTCGGATGTCGACTATAGATGGATCCATTATCCGTCACCTTTTATTGACTGACCGGAAAATCGATACTATAAAAGTGGAGGGGCAGGATAAAGGCATTCAACATCCTTCTTCACTGACCCACAACAACTTCCTTGTCAAAGAGGAACAAAATAATACTACGCTAACGGAGAAAAGTAAATGCAATCACACTCCTGAGTCAAAATCGTGCGTAAAAGATGAGAAATCCAAAGTTGACGCACAGGTAAATGCACATGCCACTACAACGCCTCCACAGGAAGTGGCACAAAGTGAGCATGACATGTCAAAGTTTCTGACTGTCTCTCTGAAAAGGGTGCAAGTAGGCGTGTGGAAAAAAAACAAGAAGGGACTAAAACCTAGAATATCCAAATATAGGACTCCGGTACCTGGGTCCAGTCTAACTGACAGTACAGTTATTTATCCGATGCCGCTGAAGGGAGACCAGCTGGTGAAGCGCCCGGGCCCCAACCAGCCCGTGGTGGTGCTCAATCACCCCAAACCCCGGACCAACCGTCAGGGAGCGAGGACAGACAGGTTGGAAACAGGAGCCTCGGAGGGCGCTCCAAAGTGCAACATCTTAAAAATGAGGCTGAGCAAAGTGATGGGGCAGAAGTATGAGGTAATGGGCTGCACTGTTGGAGTCTTTCAGTGAAATTATCAGATAATATCACTGGACATTTATCTGAAAACATTTGTTTTCAAATACTTAAAAAATGACACTATATGGACATTTGTTCTCTCTAAGGCAGCATTAGATTAGAAGGAATGGACTTCTGATTATCATGGAACCTTGTGTGTAACATTTATGTTGTTTATCTAGGCATGGGATGAGAAATACTAAGTGCAATGGATGAAACACCATACTCTGTAGTAGATTGCCATTAGAAATACACAGATGTTTAAGTACTGTTTCAGAAGTTTGATAAACCAGTAGAGTCAGAGTCGAGGCACAAATAATGCATGCTGTTTGCTTAAAAAATTAAAAGGAAAATACTGTATTCATTTATTTTTTTGCATCACTTGTGTTTTTTTGCATCTGGCCACTCTAAGACACAAACTGAATTTGGTGCATCTGAGATGATCAAATTGTGTGGGAACCCAATCAGAATATAGGCAAAGTCATTATCATAATATGCACACCATTTTAATGATGGAAAAATCTGTGGTGAATATCAAGTCGGACTACAACTAATAAGTATTTTCACTGTCGATTAAATAGTGAAAATAAGTATGTTGCTCAGTGTTCACCGAAGCTCAAGATGATCATCAAATGTCTTTTTTCTCTCCAAAACTCAAAGATATTAAGTATTATAGAGGATCAAAGAAACCAGAAAATGTTTCCATTCAAGTAATTGAATTAAACAAATTTCTTTGGAACCGTTAAAATGTTTGTCAGAAAAATGTAATAGTTAGCAATAGATTGATCTTTTCAGATTTAAAATATGATAACGTGTTTGATTTGTGCAAAAATGTAATGTAAATTGTCAATTCAACAGCCTTTTTTGTACTAAACTTTTTCGCACAAAACAACACACAAAACAACACAGGAAAACAATGAATTAACAGTACTTTATTTTGACAGTGAGCACTTGCAAGCCTACATAGGTTTTAATAGTCAGCTGTGTCTCTTTCTCTGCATTTGTTGTTACATGTTAAATAGACACTATGGGAACGCAGACAATGTCATATGTGCAGCAATCAGTATCAGTCCGTGGTGCATTCAGGCACTCTTTGCAAACTCTTACATTTGGGAAATCCTGCATTACTATTTCCCAGACCAACAGTCACTGGTACCTTCATCAAATGGACTGGACCAATGAAATGACAACGCAAGGTGTAAATAATGGAAGCTGGGTTTGTTCTCAGTTTGGACGTGTTGTGAACCCACGGGGGGGTGTCAGAAAAAAAGAGGGTTGCCAGCTTTTTTTTTGTGTTTGCATGTGTTTTGTGAAGTGAATTGTCACAGTTGTACTTATTATTCTTGTAATGTGACCCAGTTTCTTAGCAGTATTTACGACTTTGCAGGCCGTTCTCATTGATAAACTCTATTTTCTTATTTGCCAGTTTCATGACATTTCAATGTGGAATGTATCGCAGATATTTGAGATTTATTTGAGTGTTATGAAATCTTGTGCCATACAGTTTCCTGTCTTTAATGTACTTCAATGTAAAGCCTCTGTAGCTCCTTAAATAGTGCTGCATAATGGATCTGATAAAAGCACCTCAGTTTACTACTGTAACAGAAAACCACGTGCGTGTGTTTTTAATTATGTAAATACTAAGTGACTATGGTGATCCTGGGAACCTGTTTAAAGTTGTCTTTTTTTAGTAACCATTGAAAGGTCACAAACTCTCTCTTTACAGACGGTTTAAAACAGCATTACAACAGCAGCGTGTTGTGTTTAAAATCTAACCATGATGTATTAAGTGATAGACCTACGATTACATGTATAGGATTGTGTTGCCCAGTTTATATTGTGTAAATATGTTTTAATCACCATATTTTTATCGTGTAAATACCTATACATATAAAATGTGATAAATGGTGTTCATACTCTTTAGGAGATGGTAACCATTCCACAGCCTCGTCTACATTGTGCTTTACTTGTCTAACGCTGCAGTGTCTAAAGCTGCTGTGCTGTATTGTTTATTGTATTATTATTTAAATGTATCACAATTATTTCTGAATGTTTTTCTTTGCCTTTATTCACTTCTCAATGTATTACATTCTCAATGTGCATTATCGTGTCTCATGCTTTTATAAATAACAATTGTGTAACTACATTTTTCTATTAAAACATGATAAAAGATTGCATAGCCTCCCCGTTTGTTGAACAGAATTGCATTACATCAAGGGCTCATGATCAGTACCTTTACATAGGGCCCTTCTCACTTCTCTTATTTTTCATTTCCTCGCTCCTCGGTCTCGGTCTCACCGGAAGTTGATTTGTCTGCGCCATCTTGAGTAGCGTCCCAATGGCCTTATTTTTGCCGGAGGACCGAGGAGCGATAATAGAGGAGCTATAATCGAGGAACCACCAGACCATCCTCCGATGAAATCCTCAGACACTCGCCCCGCCCCCTTACTGTGTATCGCTCACTGATTGGACGATGCAGCGCATGCACTGATCTGATGCTTCTTGACATGAGAGCAGTTTCCCAGCGGAGTGAAGAAAATACATGAAATGTATGGGAGTCACTCCTCAGTTTATACCAGGGGCGGACTGGCCATTTGGGAATACCGGGAGTTTCCCCGGTGGGCCGTTGCTGTGTGTGGGCCGGAGGGCCAAAAAAAAAATAATCCTTTTTTTTTTGCCTAAATCCTACCGGCCCACATTTGTAAGTGTTCCGGCCCGCCAGGGTTGGGTTGTAACGGAATACATGTAACGGTGTTACGTAATCAGAATACAAAAATCAAGTAACTGTATTCAGCTCGCGTTACATTTGAAAAACGAGTAATCTGATTACAGTTACTTTCGTAAACCTGAAGTGAATACATTTTGGATTACTTATTGGAATTATTGGTGGAAAGATTTCCTCACAACATTTAATATTCATTACTAAAGGGACAGCCGAATCATCACAGCGCACAAAACCTATTACCGCCGCAGATGGACCAAAAAGGGGAGCGTTTGAAAAAAATGTGCGGGTCCGCTCAGTGAAACAATAACAACGTAACATGGAGGAACAAAAGTCTGCGTTTAAATCGTGGAGGTGTGTGTGGTTAAAACACATCAGCCACACCGCTCTTTAGCCTTTCTAATGATTCTGAAGGTAAACACAGTGAAAGGCGGTGCGTGTAAGGCACTGCAGAGATTTCATGAAGTGAAGGAGGTTTTCCTTCTAAAAAACAGCTGCGGGCAGCAGATACTGTATGAGTCACAGACATGAATACATAGATCAAGGCAGACTGGTGCACACACTCTCCTGTTTTGCCAATCCGGTCCTTAAACAAATATAGCTCTACACCCCTGGCCGAAATGTCCTTAAAATGAAGTTCGAGTTCGACATTTTAATTAATGTCCTGCCAACACTGGCAGGACAGAAGGCGACACGCCCTTTCTAAGCCATGTCCTCACATCCCAAGCTGCATCCCCAAAAAGTTTATTATGTTGTTACAACAGGTTTCAGGGGGAGTGGCTGTACGGCTGTACCCATAGGATAGAAAAGGGGGAGGTGATGTCTGACTCAGAGGTCGTGCGGCTGTGGAGAAGAACGTGTTGCCAGTTTAGGCTAGTTAGCTAGCAGGTTTATTGTTTTGGGTGCAGTCACTTTTGCCTCCACTTGCTGTTCAAATAAATGTTGAAAGTAAATGTTGATCTGTATACAGTTCTGTTTTATATGGGTGTTGAAGAAGAAGAAGAAGAAGAAGAAGAAGAAGAAGAAGAAGAAGAAGAAGAAGAAGAAGAAGAAGAAGAAGAAGAAGAAGAAGAATGTAATGGTCACACATGCAGAGCACACACAGTGAAATGTGTTCTCTGTTTTTAGTGAGGGGGGAAGGGGGATGTCCGGTGCCTTGCTCAAGGGCACTACGGCAGGAGGTGAACTGGGACCTCTCCAAGTAGAAGTCCACACTCCAAATAGGTCTGGTCGGGGACTTGAACCGGCGACCCTACGGCTCACAGTCCAAGCCCCTACTGACTGCCATAGATTTAGTCCCTAATTTTGCTCTCAAAGTGCACCAGGTTGATGCATTTAACTTCAACATTTAAAAAAAAATCTTCCCGGGGGAACTTGCCCCCGGACCCCCCTAGAGGAGGTGAGGTCCACCACCTGCCCACACCCCCTGTTAAATTGTCTCACCCACATTGAGGATGCTTCCTATGCCCATGTTTTATTCCATGTGTCAAGTCAGCCAAATTGGGTCCAAATGTTATTGCATCAATGACCTGTTAACATTAAAATCACTAAATATATGCCGTAACTATTTTGCTCTAGGCAACTCAAGGGCTCAGGTAATGTGATTACTATATGAATAATTGTCCAAAATAACATAAAATGCATAGGGTTTTTTGTTAAGTAACATACTTTCGTCGCCGGCCGGCCGATACATGCCGCGCATTAAGTGGGCCTGTCTGTCAATTAATCCCCGGGCCACTTTTTCCCCCCAGTCCGCCCCTGGTTTATACTGTGTTTTGTTTCAATTAGTGTATCATTTAGTTACAAATATGTGATATATCTGAACAACAAAGTGGTCAAAAATCATTTTATTCATTTTTTTGAAACATTTTCATGATCGCTTTTTTCGTTTTACATTTTCATTTATTGTTATTTCCATTCAGTCAGTCAGTCAGTCAGTCAGGGTTAGGGTTAGTCAGTCAATGTTCTACATATCCAAACAAACAAACAAAGTGTGCAATCCAATGAATGTTAATCTAACTGGGTTTTGATAGATAGGCCTATCTCTTTTTCTTCTCTCAATTATTTTATTTCTATTGTGCACTCTAATCAATATTAATCCAACTAATGTTCGTTATACATTTTAAGAATGGCGTTTATCTTTTTTGAGAATGAGTTCTTATTTAATTTAATTTATTTGGGTCTACAACAGATGATACAAATGTTTGTGTCAGTAAATGTGTACTAACAGAGGCGGGGGTGTGTGTGATGATGACGGGGACAGAGCTGCTGTCAGACGATCAGCTGTGCAGCGTCATCACAAACGGACATCGCTTCACGTGACGTTCCGGAGGAAAGGACGTCCCATTGCTCTTAAAACTCATTTCCCTGCTTCTCGTGGTTTCCTTGCGTCTCTTCATGCTTATCTGGTGGGAGGGACTAGTCACAGGGAAACGACGCGAGTGAGGAACGCAAGGAATCCATTTAACCGAAGTGAAAAGGGCCCATAGTAGATCTCTAACGCACTCAGAGAGGCCCAATCCCAAACCACTCCCTCGACCCTACCCCTCCGTGACGGAGTGAACTCCGTCTGTAGCCACACTCGCAGCTGAATGAAGTTCCCTCCATTAAGGGTATAAAGCTTTGGGACAAACTCCCCTCTCTCCGGCAGAAACAGGAAATGCCGTAACTGTATGTAACAACGGTTTCAAATCAGCATCTCTTTGACAAAAAATGTAAATTAAAACTCCAAACATCTTTCATTGTGTTTTTGTAAAGCTCTTTTAGTTTTAAACCTGATGTTTATAATCTTCTTAGTTTTTGCAGCAGTCTGTAAATATACACAACTTTATAATAAAATGCACACATTTACCTTTTTCTAGACTAAACACAGACGATCCTAAATTAAAACATATGAGGTTATCATGAGGTTGTTAACATTGCAGTTTATCAGTGGATGTTTGCTGCAACTACAAATACTTGTTAACAGCTTGTTTCCTGACGGACACACACAGCGTCGACTCCGGTCAGGTAGAGACCGGTCTCAAGTCAGCACCGCTCCACACTCGTTGTATTGGTTCGTTGGTTTGGAACAGCCCTCAATAAAGAACCGCAGTGACGCGTCGTAAAACCCAGAAGTAAGTTAGCATTTTTAGCACTTCCGGTTCCTTCGTCAAAAAGCAATGCATTTTCTCCATAGGGTTTTGGAAAATAGCTCGAAATAAGGTCTGTGGTTGACACAAATTTAAGAGATAATTCACGTTTTGTTCTACGACATTAAATACATCAGCAGTGACCCCACTGGTGATTTTTGAAGAGTTTACGTGTCTGAAAAATGGTTGTTACCGAGTGGCTGAATAGGACTACTGTAGTGCCAGGAAAAGGGAGTCGGAGGCGGTGTATTAAGAACAGAGTTCCAATCTTTATTATCCAGTAATCATAGAGAGGTTAACACATCAACTGCTCTGCTTGACGAGCTAGGAATGGGTGCTAACGCTACAGGTGTTCCCACTAAAGGGTCCGTGTGGCAACACAATAAGAGAGGTGAATTATGTCCAATAACGTGTCACCACAGTATACAGTTTAAAATGTTAATATATTTAAAGTGTTCAAAGTGCAGTTTCAGTGCAAGTCAGTTGAAACGATCTTAAGTTGGCGTGACGTTGAAGTCGTGCGACCCTGCTGCTGTACTGGCTTGTAGTTCGTTTATAGCATAACGTTAGCATTTCGCTTTTGGCGACTAGATTTATGATTCAAAAATTATAAAAGTAGGGTAGACATGTGGAGATTATCACACACGCGTCGGACCCTCCGCGTGAACGCGCAAACGGAGGGGTAGGGTGTAGGAGGCGGTTTGGGAATGGGCCAGACTCGCAGCCTCTCTTTTACATGTAGAAGTCCTGCAGTAAATATGTACAAAAGTATTAACATCAAACTTTACTGAAAGTATCAGAAGTAAAAGTTGTCATTATGTAGACTAGAGAATAGTCCACTGAATTATTGATGCGTTAATAATATATGTGTAGGAGCCATATGGTAAAATGTATATTTGAATATTATTATCATTGTTGTTAGTGCTAGTATATAATTGATTGGAACCAGCCGTGTGAAATTAACGGCATAGACGACCGCATCTGTTCGTGATTACGAGACGTTATAGCCGACGTCAGCTGCTGGTGATTGGTGTGTGAGAAGGAGAAAGAAGCACCAAGCAACATAGTTTTTTGAACTGAGAGAATATGTGTTTGTATTTGATACCTTTTTGTGTAAGTAAAAAACAAACTATCCTGAGACGTATTTTGTCCGAGTCAAGCTTATTTGCTATCTGTGAGCCGAATTTTGGATTACTGGAACTATATTTGTCAAAAAACTACGCTCTGGAGAAGCCGAGCTATGAAGGAGGGATTCCAGTGACAGCGTCGCATGAAAGGAGAAGATAAAGACTGCTCTTCCACACACGGAGATCGGCGCATTAAGTGGGACATCCGAGGAACAAAAGACGGTGAAGTGGCCTGTTATGTTAATGTTTGAAGACGGATGGGAGATCGCTACACAGAAGAGGGATACTGAATGGATCAGCTGATTTCAACTACCAGCTGATTACCTTTGCTTTTCGTTTGTAAAAGACATTTAAATAAGTTGTTCTTTAAGAAAGACAGTGCAACAAAGACATTTTCTATAAAAACGAAGCGTTTACTGTTGTCCTTGACGGGTATGAAGACCAGCAGGATGGTATGAACAGCTACCTCAAATGCAGCCAACGTCATGGCAAGTCAGAGACATCTGGCACCGGATCCAGAACTGCTCCAAAACCAGCTAAATATGGTGAGAAACTTGCCTCAGCACACCTGCTAAAAGGAACTGTCATGCCACGCCCAACAGAGTCAAGCAGGTGGATGGACACGCAGGATGGAGCTTCTGATGCAGCACACGGACCGGGCCCCAGGGAAGGTCACCGTAGAGGAGAGGAGAGGGACAGCTATGATGTGATGCAGCGTCAAAGTCAGATTACAGAGATGCTGGTAAGGCAGCATAACCTGTCTTATCTTCCTAAACGAGACTTGCCTGTGTTCAAGGGAGACCCGCTCACCTACAAGTCCTTTATAAGAGCCTTCAACCATGTCATCGACAGCAAGGCAGAGTAGCAGCGATAAATTGTACTACTTGGAACAGTTCACCGGAGGGGAACCTCAAGAGCTCGTCCGCAGTTGTGAGCACATGGCACCACAGAGAGGCTACAAAGAAGCCAGGGCTCTACTCCAGAAACATTATGGCGATGAACTTAAAATTGCTACCGCCTATATGGATAAAGCTCTAAAGTGGCCACAGATCAAATCTGAAGACGGAAAAGCTCTGAATGCCTATGCCCTTTTCCTGATTACGTGCCGTAATGCCATGGAGGACATAGAGTATATGGACAAAATGAACAATCCAACTAACATGAGAGTTGTTGCCTCAAAGCTCCCATACAAGGTGAAAGAAAGATGGAGGAGTGCTGCTTTCGAGGTTCAAGAGAAAAAGGGACGAAGAGCAAGGTTTACAGACCTAGTGACATATATATACAGACAATCACAAATGGCTAACGACCCCCTTTTTGAAGCATGCATGATACTAGGACAACTGCGGAGGGAAAGTAAAAGCTACGGCCACGGACTCTAAAGCTTGGAAGTCAGGCTGGCAAAGGGGAAGCAGTTTTGCCACAGCTGTCGCTCCAATGAGTGAAGAGAAAACACCACCCTCAAACTTAAAGTACAGCTCCTCAGCTACAAATCCTGTCAATGCCTTTCAAAAACCCTGTTTGTTCTGCCATAGAGACCACACACTCGATTCCTGCAGAAGCATCAAAGAGCAACAACCGAAAGACAGGATTGAGTTTATGAAAGCTAAAGGCCTCTGTTTTGGATGTCTTACACAGGGACACCTTAGCAGAAACTGCAATAAAAGGATGACCTGTCAAGTCTGCTCCCTAAGACACCCAGGAATTCTGCATGTTGAGAAGGACAGTGCTACATTTAGAAAGCCAGAAGAGAACATCTCAAATGGTCTCGTGTCACTGATGCAGGTAACATGTGGATACACTGGGGCCGGAGAATGTGTACTTGCTATAGTACCGGTAAAAGTCAAGTCCAATAAAAGTGAGAAAGTTGTGGAGACGTATGCCTTCATGGATCCAGGAAGTACGGCGACTTTCTGCACTGAATCACTGAAGACACAGCTGAACGTTCGAGGGAAGAAAACTACGATCCTACTCAGAACTATGGGTCAGGAGAAGCCAGCCCAAAGTTGTATCTTGTCGGACCTGGAAGTGTGTGGACTTGAAGAAAGGAAGTACATTGAACTCCCTAAGGTTTTTACATGTAAAGATATACCGGTCAAGAAAGAAAACATCCCCCTGCAGGAAGACCTAAAGAAGTGGCCATATCTGAAAGAGGTGAAAATCCCGAAGATAATAGGAGAAGTCACCATGCTTATAGGAACCAACACCCCTAAAGCTTTGGAGCCATGGCAGGTGATAAACAGCATCGGAGACGGGCCCTATGCAGTTAAGACTTGTTAAGATCTCAGGCACTTAGGATGTTGGACCCAATTGCAGACAGGGAGACAGAGGTAAAGTATTGTAAGATACTTTATTTTTCCATGACTGGCAAAAATGAACAAAAAAAGGTAACCACCAAAACTCTAGTCGAGATGACAAAAAAAAGAGAACAAAAAATGAATGCGCTCACGCAGTGAGGAATCAAAAACGTTTCATGAGTACCAGGAGCATAGACCTTACCATGACAATAGACAAGACGAACTGACACTGAACACTGGGAGACAGGGGAATTTAAACACAGGGTAACTAGACACAGGTGGGAACAATCAGGGGCGGGGCTGACACTGATGAGCACAGGAGACACACAAGGAGTGACAGGTGAAAACACTCAGGAACTTAGACACACCAGGGAAACTAACGACAGACATGAAAACACAGGGAAAAGAGACCAGACAATATACAGGGAGGAAAACATGACAAGGAGAACGGAAAAACACCCACACCTAGACATAGAAACGTGACATGACATAATAATCCTGACAGAACCCCCTCCTCAAGGGACGGATACTAGACGTCCCTAAACAAAACAAAACAAAAATCCAAAACGTCCAGCAGGGTGGGTGGAGGGGGTCCGGAGGACGGGCCTTGACTGACAGCCCAGGGCACGGCAGAGGACCAGGAAGGGGTCTCGGGTGGACGGCCCGGGGGTAAGGCACAGACCATGGATGGGGTCTCGGGCGGACGGCACGGGGGCAAGGCAGAGTTCAAAAAGGGGAACTCGGGCGGACGGCCCGGGGGCAAGGCAGAGTTGTGGAGGAGTGGGTCTCGGGCGGACGGCCCGGGAGCAAGGCAGAGTTCAAAAAGGGGGTCTCGGGCGGACGGCCCGGGGGCAAGGCAGAGTTCGAGGATGGGCGAAGACCACAGCTCTCAGGGGACCGGGCAGGAGCCGGTGTTGACCGGACAGGAACCGGAGCCGGTGGGACAGGTGTCGGCAAGATCCCCCACGGAAGAGGACAAGGAGTTGGCAGCACCCCCAGCAAAACAGGTGATGTTGAGGCCTCCAACGAAACAGGACACAGGGCCGGCAGGACCCCCGGCAGAAGAGTAGTCGGTGGGACCCCCAACGGCACAGGACACAGGGCCGGCAGGACCCCCGGCAGAAGAGTAGTTGGTGGGACCCCCAACGGTACAGGACATAGGGTTGGCAGGACCCCCGGCAGAAGAGTAGTCGGCGGGACCTCCAACGGCACAGGACACAGGGTTGGCAGGACTCCCGGCAGAAGAGTAGTCGGCGGGGCCTCCAACGGGACAGGACACAGGGTTGGCAGGACCCCCGGCAGGAGAGTAGTCGGCGGGGCCTCCAACGGCACAGGACACAGGGTGGGCAGGACCCCCGGCAGGAGAGTAGTCGGCGGGGCCTCCAACGGCACAGGACTTAGGGTTGGCAGGACCCCCGGCAGGAGAGTAGTCGGCAGGGCCTCCAACGGCACAGTACATAGGGTTGGCAGGACCCCCGGCAGAAGAGTAGTCGGCGGGGCCTCCAACAGCACAGGACATAGAGTTGGCAGGACCCCCAGCGGAACCTCCAACGACACGTGAGTAGGGACTTGAGAGGGAACTCGAGAGGAAACTTGAGAGTTGACTTGAGAGGAATCTTGAGAGGGAACTTGATCGGAGACTCGAGAGGTGACTTGAGAGGGGGCTCGAGAGGGGACTGGAGAGGGAACTCGATAGGGAACTCGAGAGGAAACTCGAGAGGAGACTCGAGAGGGAACTTGAGAGGGGACTCGGGTAGGAACTTGAGAGGGGACTCGGGTAGGAACTTGAGAGGGGACTCGGGTAGGAACTTGAGAGGGGACTCGGGTAGGAACTTGAGAGGGGACTTGAAAGGGGACTGGAGAGGAGACTCGAGAGGGAACTCGAGAGGAGACTCGAGAGGGAACTGGAGAGGGGCCTTGAGAGGGGCCTCGAAAGAGGACCTGTAAGGGGACTTGAGAAGAGACTCGAGATGGGACCTGAGAAGTGTCTTGAGAGGGGACTTGAGGATTGTTTTGAGAGGGGACTCGTGAGGGGATTTGAGAGGGGACTCGAGAAGAGACTCGAGAAGAGACCTGAGAGGGAACTCGAGAGGAGACTCAAGTAGAGACTCGAAAGGGGACCTGAGAGGAAACTTGAGAGGGGACTTGGGTAGGAACTTGAGAGGGGACTTGAGAGGGAACTCGAGAGGGGACTCGAGAGGGGACTTGACATGGGTCTTGAGAAGGAACTTGTGTCAGTCGGTACGCCGACAGGACACGGGGAGCTGGCGTCGGCTGGAGAGCCAGCAGGAGACGAGGTGCTGGAGTCGGCCGGTACGCCGACAAGACTCGGGGAGCTGGCATCGGCTGGGGAGCCAGCAGGAGACGAGGTGCTGGAGTCGGCCGGTACGCCGACAGGACTCGGGGAACTGGCGTCGGCTGGGGAGCCAGTCCTGGAGCCGAAACTGGAGTTGGGACCATGGCTACTGGGGCCGGTACTGAAGCCAGAACCATGGCTGCTGGGGCCGGATCTGTAGCAGGGACCATGGCTGCATGGGCCGGTTCTGGAGCCGGAACCATGGCTGTGGGGACCGGTTCAGGAGTCGGAACCATTGCTGCTGGGCAAGGAACCGGAACACGGATCCATGGCTGTGTGGGATGGTACTGGAGCACAGTACCATGGCTATGTGGGATGGTACTGGAGCACGGAACCATGGCTGCTGGGTCCGGCACTGGAACCATGGCTGTTGGGGGCGGAGCGGAAGCCTGGACCCTGGCTGTGTAAGCCAGGTAATGGAGTACGGACGCAAAGCTTCGTGGGCCGGTACTGGAGCATGGAGGCATGGCTGCTAGCTTGGCTTTGCGACTCCTTCTCTTAGCAGCCGCCTGAAGGCTCCGTGGACCTCCATAAGCCAGACGAGTTCCAGCATACGACTCCTGGACAGGAGCAGGACCTGGGGCAGAAGCATGGGTTGACTTCAGATGGATCCCACCGAGGCATATGGTGCCAGGTTGGGAATTGGGAGACAGGGAGCTAGCATGCCTGGGGCTAGCAGACTGGGAATCCCACACCGGGATCATGGCTGTTGGAGCACGGGCTGGAATCCTGGCCCTGCGTCTCCTAGAGGCTCTTTGGAGACTCCGTGGACCTCCAACAGGACCGTAGTCGGATCCGAGGAAAGGGTTAGATGCGTCGGACCAGTCCTCAGGACAACTTGTGAAAAGCTGTAACCACTCCGGCAACGAACTCCTTAACCAAGGCATTTCGGCCACCTCCATTCGTGCCCTCTCGAGAATAGCCTCTTTGTCCTTTCTAGAAGAAGTTCCTTTCCACTCGGCATGAGAACATTGAAGGGAAAAGTCTAGATCGAACAGATCTAACTCAAAATCTTCCATATCCGCTGGGTCCATATTCTGGTCAGTTCGTTCTGTTAAGATCTCAGGCACTTAGGATGTTGGACCCAATTGCAGACAGGGAGACAGAGGTAAAGTATTGTAAGATACTTTATTTTTCCATGACTGGCAAAAATGAACAAAAAAAGGTAACCACCAAAACTCTAGTCGAGATGACAAAAAAAAGAGAACAAAAAATGAATGCGCTCACGCAGTGAGGAATCCAAAACTTTTCATGAGTACGAGGAGCATAGACCTTACCATGACAATAGACAAGACGAACTGACACTGAACACTGGGAGACAGGGGAATTTAAACACAGGGTAACTAGACACAGGTGGGAACAATCAGGGGCGGGGCTGACACTGATGAGCACAGGAGACACACAAGGAGTGACAGGTGAAAACACTCAGGAACTTAGACACACCAGGGAAACTAACGACAGACATGAAAACACAGGGAAAAGAGACCAGACAATATACAGGGAGGAAAACACGCGTGTGGTACATACCTCATCACGGTCTCTACCACCCAAAGAAAAACAAGATAAGAGTAGTGTTCGACTGCACCTCCACATATCAAGGAACCTCACTTAACGATCAGCTGCTACAAGGACCTGACCTCACAAACTCCCTTGTTGGTGTCCTTTTGAGGTTCAGAGAAGAGCCTATTGCTTTGATGGCCGACATTGAGGCGATGTTCTACCAGGTCAAAGTCCCTTACCAAGATGCTGATCTTCTGCGTTTCCTATGGTGGCAGGATGGTGATCTGGACAAACCGATGGAAGACTACAGAATGACAGTGCATCTGTTTGGTGCTACCTCGTCTCCCAGCTGTGCATCGTATGCACTAAGAAGAACAGCACAGGATGGAGGAAGCAAAACAACACCCGAGGTGGTGGAAACGGTTCTCAGAAACTTTTATGTGGATGACTGTTTAAAGTCTGTGGATTCAGAAGATCATGCTGTTGCTTTGGCCAGGGACCTCAGAAATCTGTGCGCCAATGGAGGTTTCAGGCTTACAAAGTGGGTCAGCAACAGTAGGGCCGTCTTGTCGTCCATCCCTAAAGAAGACAGAACAACGGAAGTCAAAGATCTTGACCTGAACCATAAGCAGCTTCCTATGGAAAGAGCCCTTGGTACTCAGTGGTGCACTGAATCAGACACCTTCAGGTTCAAAGTGCAACCACAGGACAAACCAGCTACAAGACGAGGAATCCTGTCCATCGTTAGCTCCATCTACGACCCCCTTGGGTTCCTGGCCCCATTGGTACTGCCAGCGAAGCTCCTTCTGAGAGACCTTTGCAGGGAAAAGAGAGGTTGGGATGAGAAGATAGACAGTGGGCAGGCCCAGAAATGGATGAAGTGGTTGGCCGACCTTGAGCAGCTGTCAACGTTTTATGTGCAGAGATGCGTCAAACCGGCAGAGGTTGAACCCATGAAGATGGCACAGCTCCACCACTTTTCCGATGCCAGCATGGATGCATATGGAACAGCTACCTACACCGTGCAGACAAACAATCAAGGCAAAAGAAAGGTTTCCTTGCTGATCGGAAAGTCCAGAGTCGCCCCACTGAAACACATCACCATTCCGAGAATGGAGTTGACAGCAGCAGTCGTCGCCGTCAAGGTCGACAAGATGCTAAGAAGAGAACTTCAGGTTAAACTGGAGCAATCTATCTTCTGGACAGACAGTACTACTGTACTGAAATATATTGAGAACGAAACATCTCGCTTCAAAACTTTTGTCGCAAACAGGATCTCAATCATTCGTGAGGCTACTACACCAAGCCAATGGAGATATGTGAACACCTCTGTGAACCCTGCGGATCAAGCTTCAAGAGGTCTGAAAGTTGAGTTTTATCCAAAGTAAGAACAGGATACAAGGCCCACGTTTCCTGTGGAAAAATGAAAGTGAGTGGCCAGAAAGACCAGATCTGTCAAGCAACGTACTGGAAGATGACGATGAGGTAAAGAAGGCACCTGCAGTCTGTCTTACAATAATAGACGAAGGAGTTGCCACAGTGAACAAGCTCATTGATCATTATTCAAAATGGTGTAAACTGAAGAGAGCAGTGGGATGGTTTCTCCGGATTAAAGATCTGCTGCTGCAACTCAGTGGAAAAAGGAAAGAGTTCCAAGCCGCCTGTATTAAGTCAGAAGACAACCCTGCAAATCAAGAAACCTTTCTTAAGCAGCAGATGAAGAAATGCAGAGCCACACTAAACAAAAATCTGCTCACCGTGGAACATTTGGAGTTAACTGAAAAAGCGCTTGTTCGCTTCAGCCAAAGGCAGGCATATCTGGAGGAGATCAAAGCTTTGGAGAAAGGACAGACACATGTTAAGATGAGTAGTCCACTCAGCAGATTGGATCCTGTTCTGGAAGACGGCGTACTTAGAGTAGGTGGACGGCTTAACAATTCTGCTATGCCAGAGGAGGCTAAGCGCCCCCTCATCCTCTCTAAGAACCAACGTGTCGCTACTCTCCTTTTGCAACACATCCACAGAGAAGTTGGACATGGAGGCAGGAATCATACACTCTCAAAGTTAAGGCAGAAGTACTGGATTCCAAAGGCTAACGCAGCAGTAAGAAGGATCATAACTGATTGTACAGTGTGCAGGAGACTACATGCCAAGGCTGGACAGCAGAAAATGGCCGACCTGCCCAAAGATCGTGTATTGCCAGATGAACCGCCCTTTACCAACGTCGGAGTAGACTACTTCGGACCCTTTGAAATTAAGCGGGGACGCAGCCTGGTATGGCGTGATCTTCACTTGTCTGGCAATCAGAGCAGTGCACATCGAGGTGGCTTACTCCCTTGATACCGATTCTTGCATCAATGCTTTGCGCCGCTTTATCAGCAGAAGAGGACAGGTGGCGATGATACGATCTGATAACGGCACCAATTTTGTTGGAGCAGAAAGAGAGCTACGTGAAGCCATTGAAGAGCTGAATCGGTCCAAAATACACAATGCAATGTTACAAAAAGGAGTCAAGTGGATCTTCAATCCCCCAGGTGCTTCCCACCACGGAGGAGTGTGGGAAAGACAAATACGCACTGTTAGGAAAATTCTTAGTTCAGTGCTCGGACAGCAAGCAATGGATGATGAGGACCTTCAGACCGTGCTATGTGAGGTGGAGTCCATTATCAATGATCGCCCCATCACAAAGATTTCAGATGACCCCAATGACCTTGAGGCACTCACACCAAACCACTTGTTGTTACTCAAGTCTAAATCAAGCGTGCCCCCAGGGGTGTTCAGGAAAGAGGATGTGTATTCACGACGCAGATGGAAACAATCACAATATCTGGCTGACCTGTTCTGGTCAAGATGGACATGGGAATACCTACCTCTCCTACAAGAGCGCCAGAAGTGGACCACACCAAGGAGAAACTTTCAGCCAGGAGACATCATCTTAATTGTGGATGACTCAGCCCCTCGTAATTCGTGGGTGATGGGAAGAGTCCTTAAGACTATGTCAGACGCCAAAGGCGCTGTACGCAGCGTCAGCGTGAAGACCAAGACCAGTGTCTTAGTGAGACCGATCACGAAGCTCTGTCTGCTTCTCGAAGCAGTGTGATGGCCACCCCCAAGAAAACAAAAACGGACTTCCATTAAAAGAATATAAGTTCTTACAGTTGCTTAATTATGTTTAGATTATATGGCCCTAATTAAGTGTATTTTAGTAATTGGTATGCTCCCCGCCTAGCCAATTAGGGGCCGGAAATGTAGGAGCCATATGTTAAAATGTATATTTGAATATTATTATCATTTGTTGTTAGTGCTAGTATATAATTTATTGGAACCAGCCGTGTGAAATTAACGGCATAGACGACCGCAGCTGTTCGTGATTACGAGACGTTATAGCCGACGTCAGCTGCTGGTGATTGGTGTGTGAGAAGGAGAAAGAAGCACCGAACAACATAGTTTTTTGACCTGAGAGAATATGTGTTTGTATTTGATACCTTTTTGTGTAAGTAAAAAACAAACTATCCTGAGACATATTTTGTCCGAGTCAAGCTTATTTGCTATCTGTGAGCCTAATTTTGGATTACTGGAACTATATTATGTTTGTCACTTTATGGTGGAGTTCATTTTAATTACTTTATATACTGCTGGGAAATGTACTTATAAGATATATTGATCCATATTGTAAATCTTTATCTGTTAAATCACTTAAGAATCGATATGCAAGATGTTCTGACAAAATGTGCTATAAAACAGTACTCAAGTAAAATACCTCAACATTGTTCTTAACTACAGTAGGCTATTTGAATAAATGAAATGATCAACTTTTCACCACAGTTTATCCCTATCAAAACATTTTTGATTTATCAAGTTATAATTTGTATCCGGAAGCTTAAATCTCACTAATCTCACATCTCCTGGTCCACTTCCGAGGACACTGATTGGAGCACGTTCTCCAATCCCTGTGCAAGCCCAGCGCACACCTGCTGGAGAGGACTACAAAGCTGGGGACAATCATGACTCTGAAGGCTCTGTTGAGTGAACAGACGCCTCTCGCATTTTGCTCTTCATTCTGGGGTTAATCTGGTGTGTTTATCTCCGTGTGATATTGTGTGTTAGTAGTGTGTAGAGTAGGTTAGTTAGTGTTTAGAGTATCGTTAGGATTTGTAACTGTTGCCTTTAGTTTAGCTGTGTGTTTTGTGTAGACTCCCTTTGTTAGTTGAAGTGAGGTTTTGTTTCGTTCTTTATTTAGTATATTAGTATTTATTTTCCCTGTATGCCTTTAGACTCCTTTTGAGTCCTCCCTTAGTTTGGTTATCTGTCAACCTGTGCCCTTTTGTTTGTTTCAGGCTGCCTGCCTGCCATTTTGTTTACCGCTGCTATTACAAATAAATCACCTATAATTATACCAATACTACTCTGGTCGTGTCGTTTCCCTTTTGTTCGTGTTACGTTCCCTCTTTGCCAGGGGTAAGAAAGGGAAACGACACGACCAGTTTGTAATTGGTATTGGTTACCGGTGGGTTTATTTATGACGGCAACTGAACAAAACAATGATGAACACACGAACAGCCTGGACCAACAACGGACCAAACTGTTACGGGTTAACAACACAGGACTCCAAAAGAGAGTTGCACAGTAGGCTACACAAGAAAGAACGTACCTCACTTCTAAAGTGGAACAAAACACTAAACAAAAAGAGACTGTGTGGGAACACAGCTGTTGCTGATCAACCGGTGCTAATCACCGGGGTCTAAGCCATATACACAAATGCTGATCTACAGGTGCTAAACTAACCTGGGTCTAAACTGTTTCACAATGTCACTAATATAAATGCGGGTCTACAGGAGCTAAGCAACATGGATCTTGTGGAAATTGATGTAAAGTATTATGGCAAAAAGTTTAATACAGCGTAATTCTGGTATATTCATTTTTATGTCACCTGATATATGGGATGTTAAGTGTTAGATAATGAGAGAAATGTATGTGCGTTCATTTTAAGACTCCTAAAGAGCAGGAGACGATTGGGTCACACAGAATTAGAGAGACAATGGTCCTTCTGATTCTGGGTGAGCTGACTTCGGGTGGATGGAAGTTCAGAGAGGGCCTGGGGGTATGAGGACAGTTTAGCTCTGTTGGTTAGCTGGTCCTGAGGAGGTCATGAGATGATGACTGTTAAATTCCCAACAAGTATGGCTTTCATAAAGAAAAACATATGACTATTGTGTGATAAGCTACATGATAAGATGTGTTTTGCTTCAAACTGAAACGGTTTGGTTCTCTGCTGGCACGCGCTGATTCACTGTGACACAGCATCTTTTGCATCTCCCAATGAGATGACCTGAAAAGATGACCAGCTGACCCAACCCCTTCCTGTTTGTTTTGGTATAAAAGCCTGTTCGGCTTTGGGTTCGCTCTCTCTTCTCGGGCTGCCAACACCGAAGGGTCTAAGCGGCACGTGAACCAGGCAGGAGTACTCCTAACATTACTTTATATTATATTGTATGGTAATGTATTATATTGTATTGCATTATTACCTTTTATAATTAAAACAGATTATTGTTTAACCCTCGTCCTGGTTGTTTTGAGTGTTATTTCTTTTAAAGCAAACTCATAGGATCGGCGCGGAGAAGAGATATCTACTCCTACAATCTACGCAACACACACACACACCAACCCTACTCTAAACACAGAATACCAAGACACACTGCTAACCAGTTAGATCGCACAGAACCCTACAGACTATACTGCTCAGCAGTCTAACGAGGCACAGAAAATACACTGCTACGCAGTCTAACAGAATCACAGGATGAAGGCTTTGTCACAAGTAGAGGGTTAAAAATGACTGATGTTATGTCTGGGTTTTTATGCAATACCGTAAGAACTTAGTTTGCAGTTTGGATGTTTTCGTGACTTCATGGTGGAAAACAATCCCAGACAGGTTAACGAGCAGACAGCAGCAGCAGCAGCCGTGACACCCCCCCCCCCCCCCCTTAAGGCAAGGCAAGGCAAGGCAAGTTTATTTATATAGCACTTTTCGACGCAGGGTAATTCAAAGTGCTTTACAAAAAAGAAATGAAAGACATTAAGCATTAAAAAAGAAAAGCTAATAAAATAAACATTAAGGAAAAATACATGGATAAAAGTTACAGTGCAGTCTAAAATATGAATAGTTCAATTAAACATTACAAGAAAAAGTACATGGATAAAAGTTACAGTGCTAATAAAATAAACATTAAGGAAAAATACATGGATAAAAGTTACAGTGCAGTCTAAAATATGAATTTAGACAGACTTTCTTCACCATATTTTGCTCGCATGACATCCACAATCGGACCCTCAGGAGGCTGTACACACCCCCTCCCCTGCTTTGCTTCCATAACAAAGTCTTTAAAGTGTTACCAAAACACTCCGTGTTACCAAAACACTATTTTTCATCCGTCGATGCCAGATATTCCAAATATCTCTGCTTTCGAGCAGTCCCTCTCATAAATGTCATGGAGTTTAATTACGTTTAAACATTACAAGAAAAAGTACATGGATAAAAGTTACAGTGCAGTTTAAGATATGAAAAGTTCAATTAAAAGCACCGACAAAAAGAAAAGTCTTCAGCCTGGATTTAAAAGTAGTAAGAGTTGCAGCGGACCTGCAGGTTTCTGGGAGTTTGTTCCAGATATTTGGAGCATAATAACTGAACGCTGCTTCTCCATGTTTAGTTCTGACTCTGGGGACAGAAAGCTGACCAGTCCCTGAAGACCTGAGAGATCTGGATGGTTCATAATTTAGCAGGAGGTCAGAAATGTATTTTGGGCCTAAACCATTCAGTGCTTTATAAACCAGCAGCAATATTTTGAAATCTATTCTTTGACACACAGGAAGCCAGTGTAAAGACTTCAGAACAGGAGTGATGTGGTCCACTTTCTTAGTGTTAGTGAGGACTCGAGCAGCGGCGTTCTGAATCAGCTGCAGCTTTCTAATAGATTTTTTAGTGAGACCTGTGAAGACACCATTGCAGTAGTCGAGTCTACTGAAGATAAAGGCATGGACAAGTTTTTCCAAATCCTGCTGTGACATTAGTCTTTTAATCCTAGATATATTCTTTAGGTGATAGTAGGCTGATTTAGTAACTGTTTTAATGTGACTGTTGAAACTCAGGTCAGAGTCCATGACTACACCTAGATTTCTGGCTTTATCTGTTGGTTTGAACATTGCAGACTGAAGCTCAGCGCTAACTTTTAAACGTTCTGCCTTGGCTCCAAAAACCATTACCTCAGTTTTATCTTTGTTTAATTGGAGAAAGTTCTGACACATCCAGTCATTGATTGTCAGTCCAGTCATTGACTTAAGACACAAACTCACAGTTTTGATAACCATGCCTACTACTAAAACTACCTAATAATTCTGAAGGACTAAAAGACTCGAAGGAAATCTCTACACACAATACACATAACGACCAGGGTCGTAACATTGACATATTAAGAGATTATACATTTTGAACTGTTTTGGTAATCAAGGCAAGGCAAGTTTATTTATATAGCACCTTTCAGTACGCGACAATTCAAAGTGCTTTACAAAATAGAATAAAAGACATTTAAGAATAAATACAGTAAAAACACATTATATAATGGCATTTTACAACAGGAATTTCAAAGGATAATAAGATAAACACAACAGTTACACAATACATGAATAAAAAGCAAACTGCAGTGTGAATATGAGAAGTTCAATTAAAAGCAGCGGCAAAAAGACATGTTTTCAGTCTCGATTTGAAAATAGTAAGAGTTTCTGCGGACGTGCATGATTCAGGCAGTTTGTTCCAGATTGTGGGGCATAATAGCTAAACGCTGCTTTTCCATGTTTTGTTCTTACTCTCGGAACCGAGAGCAGACCCGTTCCAGAAGACCTGAGAGATCTTCAATCAATCAATTGTTCAGAAATGTTGAAGCAAAAACGTCAAATATAAGCTTTTCAGCTTCATATATTAGATTTGTACTTCTCTCTGTTTGGTATCATTGTAAAGTAAAGTATACATTTTACATTTGTGTTTTTTGACTGGTAAATGAACACAATAAAAAACAAACAACAATTTGATCATGAAAACTATTGATCAGTTTCAGACTTCGATAAAACATTGTTTTTAATTGACACATCTTTCACAATTCTTATACACTGTCAACGCTTTCCTAACATGCTCACGATGAACTGCAGTGGATGTTATGGGTTACAACCAGATGTGATTGAATGGTTTATTTTGGCAGGAAAGCTCCATGTGTTATTGCAGCAGCTGCTCAACATCACTCCTGGTTACTGGACACGTCAGCACACAGTTTTCTGGACACTTGCTTCCGGGCATATTTCTCCCACTGATGAGTATTACTGGGAATATGGAATGAAACTTTATGATTTCTGCCACAGAGTCAAACATCTGAGGAGAAATAAGATGTTAAGTTGATTAAATATGATGAAGATAAGGCTTGTTTAACTTTGTCGTTTAGAGTTTTTCCACTCACATCATTTGATCGATGTCCTCTTCCCAGCGCGTACTTGCTGGTGCTCTCTATAAACCGGATCTTTACATTATAAACCTTCTTGCCATGATACATAGCCAACACCAAGGGCTCACTGTTGGAGTTTATGGAGCAGTCTCGTACCAAAAATGCCCCGTCCTAGTGTGAGTAGCAAGAGAATATTCGATTTAGACTAATTCAATAAGATAATTTCATAGAAGAGGTTTTAAATTACCTTGTTCACCAGGTGTAAGGCGTGCTCAGCATCTGCTCGAGTACAAGTCCCAACGTACCAGTCTTCTTCACAGTAGGTCTGCCAAATATTATCAGTGGGGGAAGAAATATTTAGATAATTTAAATTAGCAACAATACATGGTCAAAATCAAACAAAAGTAATATTCTATTATTTAATTTCTATGGGGAAAATAACTGTAAAGGTCTTATCCAATCCCTTAAGATTAGTTAAAGTGAAAATACTCATAATGCAGAATGGACGATTTACCAATAATGAATATACACATTTGTATCATAAGTATTTTGTTAATATGTAAAAAAATTCGCAAACAAGTCCGGCATTGAAAACTATTTGATGAAAGTACAACATAAAATGCATTCAAGTATACTTAAGGTACAATAAGTAAAAGTGTAAATCTAATGTTGTAAAGATGATAGAACTTTATTTTGTAGCTTATCATAACATATGTATATGTTGTATTAATACTCTAAAAATGTAAATTTAAAGTATATACATCTGTCAAAACAGTACAGGGAGGTAAAACACTTAAGTATAAGTACATCAAAATGGTACTAAGGTAAATGTCCTTTCCTCAACTAGATATCACAGACTTTAGAGAAAGAATAATACTTATACAGTATAGTGTATTCACTTCTTTATTTAGTAGCAGAAACTGTACCTGTTGAGGCTTTTCCATGGGAACAAAGTCATGTTGGTTAAAGTCTTCTTTAGTTTGAGGCCACTCATGGTGAAGACGTTTTGATGGCACCCTTTCTTTAGTAAACAATAATATTGACTTATTTTATAATTACATTTAACATTATAGCGATGATTTATAACACTACTTACTAGGGGTGTAACGGTTCACAGAAGTCACGGTTCGGTTCGTACCTCGGTTTGGAGGTCACGGTTCGGTGCGGTTCGGTACAACAACAAAAACGCAAAAAAAGTCCCAAATGCATAATTCCAGGTTTGTTGTTATTTATGTTTGAACAGTAGTGCAAGTTTCAGTTTAAAAATAAAGAACTCTGACATTTTGAATAATTAACTGTATTAAACAGTTAAAAACAAAACATACACAGTACACTCAGATGGCCATATTATCTATAATGGCTGATGTCAAACAAAAAGGTTTCATCAAGCTGTAAAACTAAAAAGGATGTCTTGATAATCATAAATAATAAGAAAGTGTTTCAAGAGCGCGAAGTCGTTGAAAAACATATGCCAAAAGCTTCCGTTATTTATTTTTGGTCTCTCGGCTCTCATGTCTATTGGCTTCTTAAAAACAGCGGGGATCAGCTGTTGAACAGCTGTTGTCTTTTGCCGGGCTCCGGTGATTGGCAAATCTGGGTGATGCCTTCTGATATGATTTAGCATGTTTGGTGTGTGTTGCCATTAGCATACCGCACCGCTATCGAACAACGCCGACACACCGTCCTCGTCCGATCCACCACTCGCACACCTCATCGTTATTGTAGTCCACAGGGAACACGAAATGTTCCCACACAGCTGATTTAAAAGAAGCAGTTGAGTTCTAGCTCCTGTGTGTTATCTGAAATCGCCATACTAACTTTTCTTCTTCTTGTATTTTGTTCGTTTTGTTGTTGTGTTTCTTCTTGTTCTTCATTTGTTGTTTAAGGGAGGCTGGCAAACAGCTTTTAGGCGCAATACCGCCCCCTGGAGTATATATACAGTAGTGTAGTGGATACTGCCCTGAATTACTTTTTTCCCAGTCGTAAAAAAAAAAGGCGTATTCGCCGTGTGACTGCATGTGCCGAACCGTGACGGTACGGGACGAATACGGATACCGTTACACCCCTACTACTTACCTATACTTAGTTGGGACCTAAACAAAAGAAGAAGGCATAAATCAAACTTGAGACAAATGACAAATGTATCCTAACAAGCTTCAGAAATTAATGTCCCACCTTGTTTCTAAATCATGAGTGTCCACATCCAGAGAATGTCTGTGATTGGTATGAAGTGTTGAAACATGTTCAGCACTCTGTAGACCTAAATATATTCAACATCATTAATATTAAAGTTGCATTTCACTAAAATGTTTACATTCACAATCATTAAGCTCTTACCTTTGCCACGTGCACTGAATTCTGCCTGGTAGAAGAAATACAAAGAAAATTAGGTTAAAAAACAATATTGCAGGATAGTAAGTAAAAAGAATGTCTGAAAGGGCTATTGATTTTAAACCAATATGCAAGTAGATAATGTGGAGTCTATTATATAACACTACAAGGTTGATTCTTATTATTACATTATATGCTTATTGTGCTCATGAGCAGGGCCGCCTTAATGCACGGGCTGACCTGGGCTGAAGCCCAGGGGCCTACGGAGATCAGGGGCCTATCATGAGCCAATAAAAAAGTAAAAAAAAAAAATGTAATTAAAAAAAAAAAAGTTTTTTAATTCGGATGTTTTTAAAAAACATTTAAATAAACAAAGTCTTGGCTTTCAGAATATGAAACTTTTATTTCCAAAATCACACGATAAATACATTTTTGAAGCTTGTAAAGGGAAGATGACAGCTCTCACTCGCCACTCACTCCTCCTCACCCCGGCTGAAATTATGAATGTAAGGCGTATAGTAATCATAGATAACACGGCAGGGTCCGTGACAGTTTGTTTTCATCTGGTTTCAAATAAACAAAGTCTTGGCTTTCAGGATATTAAACTTGTTTCAGCAAATTCAGATGATAAATACAACGTTGAAGCTTCGGCATAATTACAAGCGGAGAACGGAGTAACTTGACGTCACAGCAGGCGTAACAACAGCCTGTCTTTCTCGTGAGTGTTTTCCCCGGGAAACAAACACAATACACACAAACGCAAAAATACACAAACACACACACACACACACACACACACACACACACACACACACACACACACACACACACACGCACGCACGCACGCACACACACACACACACACACACACACACACACACACACACACACACACACACACACACACACACACACACACACACACACACACACACACACACACACACACACACACACGCTTTGTCTGTGCTTTAATTGTTGTTTTACCCACAAACGTTGTGTAAATCATCTTTGAAAGGTAGCAGCTGTGAAACTTCTTCACCTTAAAGTATAGAGACCATCTTTGAACTTGTCTGCTGTGGCAAGATGAGGCTTTTTCTCTTCCCCTGAGTAACACACACACACACACACACACACACACACACACACACACACACACACACACACACACACACACACACACACACACACACACACACACACACACACACACACACACACACACACACACACACACACACACACACACACACACACACACACACACACACACACACACTCGTGAGCTTCCCCCAGACCAGTAATCCAAACGAAAATATCGTCCCTCCGTAGTATTTTGATCATTTGCTCCGCTAATCAATCAGATCGATGGATTCCAGAGATGACTCCGTAACAGTCAGTGGGCACCACTCAACAGCCAATCAGAATGAGAATATGCTTCACATGTGACTTATTCAAATTGCGAGTGATTGAGTGACAGATGTTTAGGAGAAAATGTCGGAGAAGAGAAAGTTTGAGAGTGGCGCTCGGGAAAGGAAATTGTTGAGGGAAAAGGAGTTTGGAGACAAGCAGCTGTTACAAAGCATGCCGAAGCCTTCAGGTTATTTTAAACCTGTAGGCCAGGATGAGGAGGGAGGACAGGTGAGTTCTGTACCGAGCGGCAGCGGTGCCGGCCGCGGGGCCTCGGAGCCAAGTAGGCCGTCTGGTTCTGATAGCGATGGAGTAGCGGGAGAGGAAGAACAGACAGGAGGGACATTATCTGTTGGAGGAGATTGAGAGGACAATGAGGACTTGCTACGTGGAGGGGAGCCAACGGCAACCGGACAGATACATGAGGGAGGCCCGATACGTGACTCATCTGGAGGAGAGGACCAGGTGCGCAGAGCAGAGTGGAGAAGTGCGATCACAGAGCCTGCCGAGGAAATGACTTTCATTTGTTGTTTAAATAGGGGGCCTACAAAATAGGGGGCCTACTTAACCTGCCTGATGGCAGGTTAAGTTGGGCCTGCTCATGAGATGTTGCTATGACTATGGAATAAATAGACACAATCACCAATCCCAGGTTCTGATGGGTTGGATACGAAACAAAGGGAATAGTCATAGAAGAAAGTTGTAGCTTGCATTAGAAATGTTGCAAAGACCAGGTACAGACACTGTAGAGACAAAGAGTTATTGAAAACAGGAGATCGCCCTGGCCTTGAACAGTGTGTGTGCTCCTCACCCACGCATAACTGGGAACTAGAATAATGGAAGATTCCCAATATCTATTGCAAAGCAGCTTCAGTAAAACAAATTACGTAGGATAGCGACTAGAGTAAGGAGGGAATCTTCACAGGCCGGCCGAATGCTGATTGGAGTTCGTGTTGCCAAGAGACTTTGTCTAAGTCTGTGCACCAACAAGGGAGGCCAAAGTATAAACCTCCCCTTCTGGTCTCAACCAGAAGTAAATGCACGGGGCGGCGCCCTGAATAATAAAATATATGTGCGCACGAGGTTCAAGGCTTTTTGTCAGAAATAGAGTTACAGATTACAGCTCTGCTGTCTGTGATTTCAATGACCTGACGGCAGTGGCGTAACAAGGTTGTGATTGGCCCCGGTCAAATATTGTTTTTTTTTATATATAATTATTATTATTTTTTGCATGGGCCCCTGGCCGGCTCTGGGCCCCGGTGCGTTGCACCGGCTGCACCGGCGATAGTTACGCCACTGCCTGACGGAGTCCTTGGCCAAGTGAATATATCTTTTGCTCTCTTTTAATAAATAGTAGAACTTAGAAGTTGTTTGTCTTTCCTGGAATAAAAGAACATGACAATAACAACATGCTCTGTTTTATTTATTAATTGGCTTCACTGTAGTAAACTGTACGACAAGACATAGGGTATAACATTAAACAGTAATAAAATAGATAAATAAAAGGCACATACTGAAGAGAACCAATCAAAAATACATACAAAAATACACAATCCTGCTTCACAAGTACTTACCTTTTTAGTTGCTCTTTGTCGACTGAAAAGAAAAAGGGACATTATTTATAAAATGTTATCACATTAAAGGTAGGGTATAGGTAAGAATGGAGAAACCAGCTACAATTTGAAAGTACACAACCGAAAAAAATCTGCCCCTTCCTTCAGACTTCCTTACAGAGCCCATCCTCCAACACACACGAACGAATGAGGACACGAGATAAGTTTGTGCACGAGATGGAATGACGACAGGCAGGTAGGCCATCCAGTTATCTGCAGATAATTGGTCGTGCTTTTTACAGCGCCACGGCTTCCACAGATGAAATATTTGTATATATTTATTGTCAAAGCATTTAATATATTCATTGCTATCGGGATGTTAAGAGCATTCCATGGTTTCTGAATTGAATTACCTACCCTACCTTTAAGCTTCTCAGAAAAAAAGAAGGTTTTCTTTAAGCAAGAAAATAAGGGAAAGGAATTTATCTGAAATTAATTTCAGTTGGTAATTTTTACAGAATTGACAGTTCTTTATGAATAAGTCCAAATTCAGATCTTAAATGTGGTAACTTTACTAGGCACTTGTGTCTTCTAACCAGCAGAGGGTGGCACTGCCACACTGTAGGAACTGTAAAACTAAGAGGACCTTCTCTCACTTCCCTCCGTCCTCACAGAGGAAAAGGTTGCGTGGGGTCAAAGTCAATAGCAGCGATATAAAACAGCGACAGCTGGGGGTTTGTCTGTGTGCTTCCTGCAATAAAAACCCCACTACTGTATACTCACTCTCTGTGGCTGGAATCGTGTACAGTCAGCCCCGGCAGGTGACTCACTAACTCTGTGATCACCGCTGGAGGCGAAGGAGAGCGCCTGGAAGAGCAAAAACATCAGCTGTAAGTCCATTCATTAACCCCAAAATTAACAGCTTCTATAGTAGTGGATTATATTACCTGTGTGAGTGCTGTGATATTAGAAAAAAGGGGAAAATTCATCAGTATTATATCCCTTGCAAACCAACATGATTTATATGACACATTTGAAAAGAAAACAGGGTTAATTGTATGCAGATCTTTACCTGGTCTTCTGGCTGCACAGGTGGTAACTTCTTAACTTTTTTTCTTCTGCCTGGCTTCAGGGCTCTATTTACAGCAGGCCCTTGGTTAAAAGCACAGAAAAGTAGTTATTTATGGCAGGGGGGCTTCCGACATACGTAAACTGGAACCTTTTTCCTCTCAAGGGCCATTTACATTTTTTCAACATCCTCCGAGGGCCGTACAAATTATTGACCTCTGCTTAAAAAAACTAAAATCACAGCCCATTTATTTCTTCTTTCTTTCATGATGTGCAAAGAAAAAGCAACCTCTGAATCCAGATATTTTACCATGACTCACGTATGCATGCACGTGCACGGTTGTGGCATGACCACCAAAACAGAAAGATGTGCAAATGTATTTAGTTTCCAATCCATGTGGACATGATTTAAGTGGGGGGGGGGACCTAACCTCCTCCCGGGAAGATTTGTTTTTAAATGTTGAAGTTAAAAGCATCAATCTGATGCACTTTGAGAGCAACATTAAGAGATCTATGGATAATCTCTCAACACCCATATGAAACAGAACTGTAAGCATATTTACTTTTTCTTTATGGATATTTTACAAATCACTCCCCTTTCAAACTGTATTCTTGTTTATTAATAACAACTTATTTTTACTGTCATATAGTATTTTATACCTGTTTACTTTATTCTCTTATTTTTGTATAACTATAATGATCATATAAAGATGTGCCTTTACCTCACTGGTTGTAGAAAAAGCTTCTTATATTCGTTAGCATAGCTAGCTAACCAGATGCTAATAACAACAAAGTTATTGCCTGTATGATCAGTATGACAGATGAACAGATCGCCACTGGGCTTTCAACTAAAGACACAGCCACGCAAAAACTGCAGCATGTGTACGGCTCCTTATCTGAAGTGCCGAGCCACGTTCTGGTGCTCTCCGTCAGAACTACACCCCTATCAGACGAGACATATACCACATGATGACACGTTAGACTCGTGTTGTGTTCACGGACCCTGACCGTGGCCAGGAAAAACAGGCACTCGCTTGTTTAATTTTTTTGCGGTCTAGATTTCTAGATTTTTTTTTCTTTTTTGCGTGTGTTTATAAATTACCTCGAGGGCCGTACCAAATTGTCTCGCGGGCCGTATACGGCCCGGGGGCCGGAATTTCCCCACCCCTGCTTTAGACCACCCTATAGGCTACATGTCAAGATTTTCAAAAAATAAAAATAACTTGAAAATCTTGAAATGTAGCCAGTAGGGTGGTCAAAAGACCATGCATAAACTTTTTTTTTTTTTTTACACTTTATGGTATTAACATACCATTTTCATCATGCGTACAATACCTTGCTATTAGATAATAATGTGTAGATGTGGCTAACAACCTTGGCGTTATGAATAAGTGCCGCACAGAGAATTATAACATGCTAGCTATGTTTGCTTAATCGGTTAGCAGTTAGACCACCATCAATGCTTTGTTCAATGTATAGTATCTACAAATGCAATGTTAAACTTGAATAACGCATGTTTAGTGACCATGTATACAGTCGCTGAGTAGCAGCAGCATCTGGCCAAGTAGTGAAATGTCATAAAGTTGCTAAAGGCAGCTAATGTTAGCCGCCATTAGCAACTACCAGAGCCAACTTCCCAACTAAAACCAGAAGCTGTAGAGTTTTGTCACGCTACCTGAAGTTAGTGAGAAGTCTCTTGGGAGGCTGTTAGAGTTAGCCTGATGGAGTGGAGAGAACATAAAATATAAGCATACATTTACAGCATTCAAACCTTAATGGAGACTTAATTTAAAAATAAAAACAGAAAGCTTACACTTGAGAGGGATGAAAGACTCTGGGCCGATGTTGACCTCGGAAGAGCCCTGTCTTGAAAGCAAAATAAGTTGTGATGCTTTTCTTTTATTCAGTGACATTAAAGATAATTGCAGCCCTTCCAGTGTTAGTTGGCATTTTAAATAACAACAACAACAACAACATGCGTTTGTGTCATTGTTGTAGCATGCCGGTCCCAGCAGCACACTGCAGCAGCAGACTGTATTGATTACAGAGGGAGAAGACCCCAAGTGTGAACAAATGTAAAAGCCACATTCAGTATAAAGTTGTAGACGTGCAGCTGTGAAGCTCCTGGCTGTGGGCCACAACCATGCAGGAGAGTAAAGGGAGTCTCTTCACACTACACGCTTCTCTCTCTCTCTCGCTTCGGCTCCTAGATAATTGTAACCTCCCGCAGTCTGCCTCAGCCAACAGATGGCTCTGGAGACCCACTGGCAGATCATGATCACTCAGCATGAGCTCCATCTCTCTCCCTCCCTCTCTCAAACACAACAGTTTGTGGTGTAGCTGTTTTATTTTGGTGCCTGAACTTCACTGAGCTTCGATTTAATTATATTCACCAGAGCTTTTCTGAGGGGAAAGTAAAACTAACTCACTTTCATTGTGCTCACTGTAACACAAGCTTTCTTTAAGTTGAAGTTTTGTACCAGGTTTATTCTGAGGTTTTTGGATGTAGGTTTATGAACATTTCCATGTATGTGTTGTGTTTTATACATTTAATGAATAATGTATGAATAGTGAATGATTAAGATGGGTAGTGACACATATAATAGGAATACTTCACCCACAAAATGTCCATTTGTGTATCAGTTACTTAACCTTGAATTCTTAATAAAAGTTTGTTTTTCTAGCAAGACTCCTCGGTGAACAAAGATGTAAAAAATGAAGGAAAGTCCAGATGAGTGTAGAAAAATTAGGGCTGCCAAAAACAAAACTATACCAAATGTGTACAGATTTTGAGCACAAATGCATGTCTTTAGGAAGTAGAGGTGCTTAATTTCATCCAGACCTTTCTATGTTTTCTGCATTTTAGTTTGTTGTGGACGTTTTTTCTTGAATTCAAGGCAACACAGGGTGTGTAATGTGAACAAATGATAATTTTGAGGTTGAAATATTCCTTTTAAAGGTCAGATTCCCTCCTACAGATGAATATAAATGTTCAGCCTACAGTGCAACCAAGACGGCAGTTCTTTGTTTTACTGTTGTTCAGTAAGCTTCACAAAGACAAGGTAACAAAACAGAAACAAAACTAACGCTAGACATTTGTGAGGAGTAAACGAAGCTTAACCCATGCTAAATCTACGTAACTTTAACCTGTTCTGTAAAAAATAGCTGTGTGAAAGTGAACGAAGAGTCATTGTTTTTTTCTCTACCTGCATACTCTCTCTCAGCATCTATGGGTCTTGCAGGAAGTATGCGCACATTCAGCACTTCCTCATGGTCATCCGCCATGTGGTACTCATGCTCCAGGACGCTGTTCGAGTAACCATCTTTGATCTTTGATCTTTGATTTCTGTTTTTGCCTTTCCTGTTGCGATCCTGTGCAGAGAGAATTGCAGTTTTAAATGTCAGATACTAAGAGTGCATACAAAAACGTTATCTTAATCCTTTAACAACAAGCATCTAACACATATATGAAAGCATTGCTAAGATTCAGGACAAGGAATTCTGCAAATACACCAATGAAATTAATACATGTGAGTCTTCCTTATTACATCAACCAGTAACATAATCTATAGTGGACAGTTAGATCCTGAACTCGCCTACAACACTGATAAGCACAGGAAGCTACAATGAGGTGTTGCAACATAACCCACTGCTTGTCTCCAAGCGATTTCCTTTTTAAGTCTTCACACTTTCCACTCACACAGACACACACACAGACATTTACAGCCAGTGGCAGAAAAAGCGCCAGTTTATGACACATTGTTGAAAGGCTACATAACAAGCATTTTCTTTTTCTTCTAATTAATGAGATATGATGCATTGTGAGGATATGTTTGTGCTAAGAAACATTTGAGATTAGGATGAATATATTATCAGTCGGCGCATCATCCTCCGGCTTCTCTCATTCAATTTTTACTAAAATCAATGTGCTTCACATCAGAAGTGGCTCTTTTGTAATGAGGTGAGTCCAGATTGGATTCTGCCGAGAAGAAATTGATGTTTTTGTCCGGCAGGTGCAGTGTCACCACTAATGTGTCGCCAAAGGCAAGAAATGTCTCTCTTTGGGAGCCCATGTTCCCTTTTTCCTCTTTAATGATGAACCCAGAGAGTTTACTTTTGTATTTATAGTTAATTTTTGAAGACAAGGAGTCATTCGATAACCACGCTCTTGTATGTGCACAAATGGTGGAGATGTATCTTTTAAATCAAGCAAAGGTTCAGGTTGTTTTTAAGTTTACAATTTAAAAGCTATTGGTATTTCCCAGTTTACAGAAAATATGCATATCCAAAACCTCAATAATAATAATAATAAACCTAACCCTAATAATCAACTTGAAATATGTCAATTTAGTTTCTTATTTTTTAGATGTATTCAAATGACTCCCTCAAATTAAATTGTAACGTTATTACACTAATGAGCTTTCTTGAGAAAAATAGATACTTATTTTATTAATCAGTGAGATTAAAAAGAGGAAACAATATTTTAACTTTACAATTAATATTAATGCAACCAAAAAGAACAGTTATGAATCATAGTAATGGTTTGCTCTGTGTTGCTCTTGCTGTGCACTAACAATGGCAGAGCAGAATTTCACTCTTTCCTCCTTTTGTGCTAAAAGGTAATTACACAGGGGGGCTGCAGGCTCCCGAAGCCCCCTGGGAACCTTCATGTATAACCATCGGGGAAACGCTGTGGGTCGGGCGCCATAACTCACCATTATCACAGCAGACTCATGGCTGGTACCTCTCTCTCTGTAGCTAACGAGGGGCTGAAACAGTAATGAAAAACATCATTAGTTTGCTGTTCTGCTAAAGGATGTGGCCTTCCAACACAATTTGTCCTCACACTTTTCTTCCTCAACAGTTTCACATGCAAAAGAACAAGGTCTTTATTCAAATTAAACAAAGCTGCTAGTGGCCCCTCACTGTTCTCCCTGTCCCCCCCTCCTTAGTTTCTTGATCTGAGTTACAGTTTAAACATTCACTGGAAAGAATATTAAACTGAATTCATTTTGAAACGCGTTGATATGTTGTTATTTCTTAACACAAGAACAGATTCTGCTTGGTAAAACAAACAACAAATAAAACAAAACCAAATCCGTATTTACCTTTATTAAGGAAGAAAACAAAGGTTTTACTTGAAAAAATGTGGATGAACCATTTAAAAAAATATAAATAATATAATAAGAAGAATAGAAAAGAAAAATTTGACCTTTGAAGAATTACATTTTGCACTAATGCAAGATTTAGGCGGATTTAACCTTTTAGGATTATTGTAAATGACCCAGTATTCATCTAAGATTATTTTAACGTTAAGGGTATCAGTGATGATTTTACCAATGTTTATCTGAATACATATGGCGCAAAGAGGGATGAAACTGATATTTGGACCTTTGTCACATATTTTCAATTTGCGAGCTTTTAAAGACATATTATCTATTTTAAATCATGTTTTTCTGCGGTAGAGAAACACAAGGTCAGGTCCAATCAATCACTCTTTGATTGACATGGTTTTATATTTGAAGGCTTTAAGGGAAACAAAACAGGAAGCAGGAAGGAAATGTACCAAGAATAGAAGTTGGGACATTTAAGCGAGGCCCAGGGATTGTGATAATGCCAGGAGACATTACAGTCTCACAGTCCTGAAAGGCAGAGTCTAACTCAGTATTGAATATGGCGGTGTGGTTCAACACTCAGCGGGCTGTCTGTCAGCTTTTCAGCTCACTGAGCCATGGGAAGTGGTGTTGGATGAGATGTATAAAAGAAGGAGATTAGATACTTGGAGCAAGCATCTGAGGTTGAGCAGTTAGTCTGGAGAGTAAACTCCTGCTCCATGGAAATTGGGTGCAGAGGATTTGTAGCAACTCAAACCAGCAGGCTACTGATGGATTTGTGACCTGACTTTGCACAAAGTATAAACTGCAGAGAGCGAGATGGAGCTCCGTCTGAGGAGAGAAACTATATCGCCAATGTGGCTATATACACCCCGGGTTCAAATAGCATTGTTGACTATAGTTACCCAGGTGCAAATAGCATTGTTGACTATAGTTACCCAAGTGCAAATAGCATTGTTGACTATAGTTACCCGGGTGTAAATAGCATTGTTGACTATAGTCAACCAAGTGCAAATAGCATTGTTCACTATAGTCAACCAAGTGCAAATAGCATTGTTGACTATAGTCACCCGGGTGTAAATAGCATTGTTGACTATAGTCAACCAAGTGCAAATAGCATTGTTCACTATAGTCAACCAAGTGCAAATGGCATTGTTGACTATAGTCACCCGGGTGTAAATAGCATTGTTGACTATAGTCAACCAAGTGCAAATAGCATTGTTCACTATAGTCAACCAAGTGCAAATAGCATTGTTGACTATAGTTACCTGTGTGTAAATAGCATTGTTCACTATAGTCAACCAAGTGCAAATAGCATTGTTGACTATAGTTACCTGTGTGTAAATAGCATTGTTAACTATAGTCAACAAAGTGCAAATAGCATTGTTGACTATAGTCACCTGGGTGTAAATAGCATTGTTAACTATAGTCAACCAAGTGCAAATAGCATTGTTGACTATAGTTACCCGGGTGTAAATAGCATTGTTAACTATAGTCAACAAAGTGCAAATAGCATTGTTGACTATAGTCACCTGGGTGTAAATAGCATTGTTGACTATAGTCAACCAAGTGCAAATAGCATTGTTGACTATAGTTACCCGGGTGTAAATAGAATTGTTGACTATAGTCAACCAAGTGCAAATAGCATTGTTGACTATAGTCACCCGGGTGTAAATAGCATTGTTAACTATAGTCAACCAAGTGCAAATAGCATTGTTGACTATAGTTACCCGGGTGTAAATAGCATTGTTAACTATAGTCAACAAAGTGCAAATAGCATTGTTGACTATAGTCACCTGGGTGTAAATAGCATTGTTGACTATAGTCAACCAAGTGCAAATAGCATTGTTGACTATAGTCACCCGGGTGTAAATAGCATTGTTGACTATAGTCACCCGGGTGTAAATAGCATTGTTGACTATAGTCAACCAAGTGCAAATAGCATTGTTGACTATAGTTACCCGGGTGTAAATAGCATTGTTGACTATAGTTACCCAAGTGCAAATAGCATTGTTGACTATAGTTACCCGGGTGTAAATAGCATTGTTGACTATAGTCAACCAAGTGCAAATAGCATTGTTCACTATAGTCAACCAAGTGCAAATAGCATTGTTGACTATAGTCACCCGGGTGTAAATAGCATTGTTGACTATAGTCAACCAAGTGCAAATAGCATTGTTCACTATAGTCAACCAAGTGCAAATGGCATTGTTGACTATAGTCACCCGGGTGTAAATAGCATTGTTGACTATAGTCAACCAAGTGCAAATAGCATTGTTCACTATAGTCAACCAAGTGCAAATAGCATTGTTGACTATAGTTACCTGTGTGTAAATAGCATTGTTCACTATAGTCAACCAAGTGCAAATAGCATTGTTGACTATAGTTACCTGTGTGTAAATAGCATTGTTAACTATAGTCAACCAAGTGCAAATAGCATTGTTGACTATAGTTACCCGGGTGTAAATAGCATTGTTAACTATAGTCAACAAAGTGCAAATAGCATTGTTGACTATAGTCACCTGGGTGTAAATAGCATTGTTGACTATAGTCAACCAAGTGCAAATAGCATTGTTGACTATAGTTACCCGGGTGTAAATAGCATTGTTAACTATAGTCAACAAAGTGCAAATAGCATTGTTGACTATAGTCACCTGGGTGTAAATAGCATTGTTGACTATAGTCAACCAAGTGCAAATAGCATTGTTGACTATAGTCACCCGGGTGTAAATAGCATTGTTGACTATAGTCACCCGGGTGTAAATAGCATTGTTGACTATAGTCACCCGGGTTTAAATTAGCATAGTTGACTATAGTTACCCAGGTGCAAATAGCATTGTTGACTATAGTTACCCGGGTGTAAATAGCATTGTTCACTATAGTCAACCAAGTGGAAATAGCATTGTTAACTATAGTCATCTGGGTGCAAATCATATTGTTCACTGTAGTCTGGGTGCAAATCGTATTGTTCACTGTAGTCACCCGGGTGTAAATAGCATTGTTCACTATAGTCATCTGGGTGCAAATCGTATTGTTCACTGTAGTCACCCTGGTGTAAATAGCATTGTTGACTATTTTCACCCGGGTAGTAAATAGCATCTGCCTGATGCTAAAAATGATTCCTGTGTTAGTGAGGTTTGTGGGAGTACAGTATTAAAACAGTTATTTTAAAGCCAATACAGGGTCTTTGTTTTATATTATATTTATATATTTATATTTGAATCTACTTCAGATCTAATCGTTTTGGCAAATGAATGACAATAGGTGTTTTTCTTGGTTGTTCTTTGGAGTAAAGTAGGTTGCATATCGTTGACTTTTTTACGATACCGATACCACTGAACGATACCGATACTCAACCGATACATATCGTGGAAAAATGTATCCTGCAATTACTCCCATGAAGCGCTTTATGATATAGTTAACATGTCAAATGAATATTAAATTCAATTGTGGAACTTGGACCTTTTAGTATTGAACAAAACATTAAAACCACGTTATCTATGAAGAAAACAGATTCTGCAATATCATTTATATCAACCATCAGGCGTGAATAGTACATCTTGTCAATGGAAAAAGAAAATAGCACCAGTATAATCAATATTCAACCTGAGATTCGACTGACCAGAGAACACATAAAGGATCATGAGATATCGGCATTGCACATAAAACAAATAGCATCATTAAAATCAACATTTGCCTGATGAAAGAAAACAAATCCCATCACAGTTCAGTTTTGTCAATTCAACTTCAAGAAGATGAGCATATCTGCTCTCTGGATCCAAACGGGCCCTTTCACAGCGTAGGATATCACCTGCTGAACTGAACACTCTCTCGCTTGGCACGCTGCTTCCCTGAACACAAAGGTACTTGGTTGCCATACGAGATAGCATTGGTTGGAGGTTGCCACTTTTCCAGAAATAAACTTCTTGCAGTGGTTACAGACCCCACCATTCAGACTGGCAGTCAACCACACTTTAGATTTTCTAAAGTGACTCGTTTGCGGAGTTTCACGGCGAAATTGACTTCGTAGTTCCAACGGTTTGGGCACGAGTTTAAGGATATTAAGCCTCACTTTTCTAAAAAAAAAAAATGAATTAAAAGAACAAAAAAACGGATCTGATTTCGGTATGGTATACCGTAGCCGCCAGTAACCGGTATTTCGGTAATACCGGGAACCGGTATGCACCCCTAGCGTAAAGTACACAATGTTTCAATTTATTTACATTTAGTTACTGCAGTAATATTTTCAAAGCTTGTATTACGAGTGAAATCAAGGTAGTTTAAATGTATAATCATTGTAACGTGCAATTACAGCAATTACTTTCAACTTCTTTTTTGCATTATAAGCCATATTATTGCACTTTGCATAATCATGCTGACAAACAGACAAATGAAACCAACAAAACTGAAAATATTACCTATTAGCCGGAGTCAATGAGATGACGGAAGCTCATGTATTACATTTAATTTAAAAATAATGTTAAACCAAAGCAGTATTCTTGCAAAATGATTTCAAACAGTGTCTCTGCTCTATTCTTCCATACTTCCTTCATCTTTTCTTTTAAACAGATCAAGATTGTTCTGCTTTTCTACACACTCACAAAAACAGCAGTAACTTACCTTTTCAGAAGACTTTTAAAGCACACCTGCCTCAGTGGGTATCCAGAGATATCTCCCTCTTTGGTGAAGAGTATTTGGTTACAGAAATAGATAGCCTGCTGTTTTATTTCCCCTTGAACAGACAAACAAGAACACCTGGGCTGCTTCAAGTCGAGTGTCAGAGTTAGGCAGCCCACTGCAGGAACCCAAAGGACTTCCTGTGTGGTGAATAACTGGCCTATAACCTGAGGTCTTCACTGCTGTTTAGACAATAAGAGCTTTGTCAGCGGGGGGCTTATTTTCATTGCGCATTTATGGTCTGATTTAAAAAAAGTTTTGTGATATTTGTAGCTTTTTTCTCTGTATGAACCTATTGATATGTGTAAAAAGACTTTGTGGTTTTGATCAAGAGTCTAAGCCTTGCCGTTTCCTTTGTAAGCTTCTTTCATGCAGTGTTGACAATTTTGAGAGTTTAAATGTGCAAGCTCTGAATACTATACCTGAAAACTAGGTTCAGACCATTTGTTCAATGAATCCGTGTCAAATGAATCTGCTATTTCTAGTGGTATTTTTCTTAATTTGAGCATGAACACGGTGACATTTCAACATCTGCCGAGTGCAGAAGGAAGCAGGGTGACATTTACTCTTCTCATAAAATCACCTGGCTTCATTTCTATATCAAACAAGAAGGGGAACCCATATTATAATTTGTGACAATATTGTATTCAACCTTAACCTATTGATATTTCATTTTGGTGTAATAATTTCAGTTAAGCCCCTGTCACACTGTCCCGAAATTGACACACGATAAAGGAAATGTTCAAATTCGGCTGTGATCGTAGCAACATCGGGCCATTCGTGAGGGCATCTAAGCCATCGTATGACCGCCGGTGGAGTTTCTCAGGCTCCGGCAGCAACTTCGTGAGCGGCAACTTCGTAAGGCACTCGTGAGGGCATCTTGTCAAATCGTGTCATCTTCGTGTTATCATCGGTGCATTCACCCTCACTCTGATCGGGGCGAATGCCCGATGGCACCGATGATAACAAGATGCCCTCACGATGCCCTCACGATGGCCTTACGAAGGGCAAAATGGACACACGAATTCAACACGAAAATGAACCTTCGCAAGGTCCTTCTGCAATTTTTTGGCATGCCAAAGATTTTGCCACCGCTCACGAAGTTGCTGCCGGAGCCTGAGAAACTCCACCAGCGATCATACGATGGCTTAAGATGCCCTCACGAATGGCCCGATGTTGCTACGATCAGAGCCGAATTTGAACATTTCCTTTATCGTGTGTCCATCGGGTTGTTTTATTGCACAACAAAAACATGTACACAACCCAATTTGTGTTCTGTGAAACTAAAAAGGATATAATATATTATTTTGAAGGCGAGTTGACAGAAAGTTGTTGTTGCTATGGAAACAACATGACGGATACAACTTAATATCTTCTACATATAAAGACGGATAAAGTAAAGAACAAAGTCTGAAAATATCAGTACAGTATCATAGCACTTTAACATAATTGTTTGTGTTACTTTCGTTTCAGTTGTATGCTGTGGCGTTTCTATTATGTACAAAAGTGGTGGGGCACAAAAAACTTAGATGTCTATAAGCTTCTGCAGTGAGGTTCATGGCTGGTGACTCACTGGCACTGACTCTTCAGGTTTACAAATATTATATTTTCACCTAAATCAAAATATAATATTATTTTCAAAAGCTTTTTTTGTCTGATGCTTCAATTAATTTTAAACAGACAGTTCAACAGAAGGATACCCAAAAAATGTAATTTTATCATTTAAATATTGAATTGTTCTCTCTTAGTAAGATCCCATTTTCAATAAAATTGCGGTCTTACCTTGACTTGAAGATTAAGTCCATTTGCCTATCCTTCTGGACAAAAATCGCTATTACTTTTTTGTAAAAGTCCTCCTTATGTTCTTGTAGTTTCAAAAGTCTATCATAAATCTAATCTAATCAATAGATTTATGATTCGAAAATTATAAAAGTAGGGTAGACATGTGGATATTATCCGGCTGAACAAAATGTTCATTTATCTAACAGGTTTGTTTCCCACAGACCTTATTTGGAGCTATTTTCTAAAATCCTATGGAGAAATATCATTGCTTTTTTGTCGAGGGAAGCCATACGCAGCTTACTTCCGGGTTTTAGGACGCCTCACTGCAGCTCTCTCGTCTCCTCTTCACACACCACACTTTTCGCGTACTCACACGTACTTACAGCCAATCAGCTCTGAATGATGTGAGATGACGTATGGTGGGGATGGCAGCACTATGCGGCCTAGGTCATTATTTTTTTGCCACACACATTAAATAGGAAAATATTCTGAGCATGCGCAGTGTAGTTTTTACAGTCACCATTGACTTAGACAGTAAGAGGGAGGGGCAGGATCGGGTTTTGTCCCACATGGCTCTAAACAGCTCAATAGGCACACACTGTAGACACTAATTAGAAGAACACAGACTAAAACAGCAATGTACAGACGGATCAGATGATTAAACATGATCTTAAAATATATTTAATATATTTTTTAATTAATTTTTTGCATTTTTTTGTAATCATTATTTTTAATACTTTCTGCTGACACTAGGTGGGGCTGTGCACCTGCCCCTAATGACCAGTCGCCACTGGTTGTATGTCTTAAATGTAATGTAAATGTTGCCTTCGTGTGTGGTTCGGGGCCATCTTCGTGCGAAATTCACAATTCCATATTTGTGTGTCCATCGGGTGCCCAGGCCCACCCAGTTTACTCATTGGCCCACCCTGAGAAAGCTTCGGTGTCATTTTAATAAAAATAAAAAAAAGATTATTTATAATATATAAATAATTTTAATTTTTTTATTATTATCAAAAAATGTATTCACCCATTGAGAATATCCAAGCATTCAAAGTGAAATTCAAGTGAACAAATATCGAGTTTAATTAATTTTGTATGTGTTTTGTCCTCTGAACCGAACTCATTATGGTAAAAAAGATTATGGCACGCGCCATAATAACGTGAGAGAGGCAGAGAGCTGCCTGCAAAATAAATGATGGCTCAAAGTTCACTAATGAACTTTGGTTTTAAAAAAAAAGCCAGACTCCAAGAAGAGCCCCCACTGCCCTCATCTAGCAGCGATCTATACGATCATTTTCTGATAACGATGAAATAGCCCCGCCTCCCTCTCCCCACCTCTCCTGCTGCTGGGCTGTCAGAAAAAAACAAATGTTAACCGAAACTCTGCCGCACTGTTCCCTCGTCCCTTGGAAGGGGCGGAGAGGTGGGTGTTTTTCATCTGCTGGTGGACAGTCCGGAGAGATATGCACAGGGTTAATGGCATTACGTAATCAGAATACAAAAATCAAGTTTATTCAGCTGACGGTATTTGAAAAACGAGTAATCTGATTATAGTTACTTTCGTAAACCTGAAGTGAATACATTTTGGAATACTTATTGGAATTATTAGTGGAAAAGTTTCCTCACAAAATGTAATATTCATTACTGGCAGAACTGTGTGCACACTGCACAGCGCTGCAGCTTGTCTGTGAGCAAGAGAGAGATGCAGCGTGTCTGTGAGGCCCCGCCCCCGCACGCAGATGAGAGAGAGAGAGAGATATCTCTTTTAAAATATATTGAAAGTTAGAAACGGAGATGGTTAGATAAAATGTGCAAGATAACGTTTATGTAGCATTTCTTTATTGTCGAAATGATGACATTTATAACGGGATAAAATCAAAGTGAATGGCCTGCTGCTGCTGAATGCATGGGGTGAATGCATGGGGTAAGTGACTGAAACAAGTTTTAAAAGTTATTACATCGTTTCAGATAATAATAATAAATAATATTGATAATTAATTCTATTTAGGGGCGCCTTTCAAAGCACCCAATGACACCTTACAATTCATAACATATTCCAAGGAAAGGTTTTAAGACAGTGCAAAGAATGCAGTCCGGGTGATGTTTTGTATGTGTGGTGCAGATGGGAGAGCAGTCAGAATGACACCAAGATGTTGTGTGTGTGTTCTTGATAAGCCATTAAAACAGTAAAATATGTGTCTCCTGTGCACCAAAACATACCCATCTGTTATGGAAAAAGAAGGTATTCTAAAAGTAATCTGCCACCGGTACCGGCGGGATTGTTGTTAGCTTCTGATGCGCAGAAGAAAAATCTGGCCCACCCTATTTTTTACAGGCCCACCCTAAGGTACATTTCTGCCTAGCTACTGGTTACAACATGGATTTATACCAGCAGTCTGCCTAACAAATGGAACAAAATGAAGACATTAAGTTGCAATTAACTCAAGCTATTAATAGTTTTATAACAACTGAAATGAGGCAGAAACATTTGCTGAATCACGCTTACCAAATGTTATCAGCCCCTATTCAGCTGGGTATTTATTGACCAGTGAACAAGGTACACTGATAGTATTTAGAGATAAAAAGGACAAATTAATTCCTGGAAAATTATACGACGGATAATCTGCTTCAAAGCCACATTCTCCCACCTTTAAAAAAACTGTGACCTTGAAGAGTTAGTTTCTTTTTTTCTAATAATATATTTTTTTCCGAAAGTTCTCGTTTTTGAAGTTTACGCTCTAACTCTAAGGGAAGAAAATATATTTTTGGTAACTTTCCTGAAAACATTGTGGTTTGAAATTAGAAAAACAGGTCCAGCAGGGCAAAAAACATTAGCAATAAGACCATTTCGTACATGTTACATGTTACTTGTTAGACGCTTTTATCCAAAGCGACTTACACACTAAATACTGTGGACAATCCCCACAGGAGCAATTTGGGGTGAAGTGTCTTGCCCAGGGACACAACGAAATGCTGACTGCAGGGGTTTGAACCTGTGACCCCCTGATCCAAACAGAAAGGCTCTATCCACTGCGCCACACGCCTCCATGTTGTACCACTTTAAGGAAACTACAGCAAGGTCAATGTTGCACCAGGAAGTTGGACGGTAAACTATATCAGGCATATTTTGTACTATTTTGCCATATCTCTCTTATATATTTTGGTCAGTATTATATAAATTACATTATTTTAATTACCAAAAATAGATATATATATATATATATATATATATATTTGGGAACCCTTTAAGAGTTAGTTAGTTTGACAATGGGTCAAAATACTTTACTGGAAGTGACAAATCAGAAACAGAATCAGAAATACTTACAGAGACAGAAGAACAGACCTAAAGAAATAGAAACCAAACTCTTTTCATTTTCCAGCTCATTATATTACAGCAGTTTTAAGTTTGTATTAACATAAACTACAGAGCACTATGGTAATGCAACAGTTACAGCGCTTAAAACCACAATGTCCGGGGGTTTGATTCCGTCCGTGAGACCTTTGTCGCTCGTCATACCGCACTCCCACTCTATCACATTGTTTCCAGTCTACCTGTATGCTGTCATCTGTCTATCGTCCTCAAATGTACAGTACATAGTCTTCAACACTGGAAATGTCGGTGATAAAAGATGTGCTACTCTTCCCCAAACTAAAGACTGAAATTGTGCAGTGATCATACAAAGAGTTTGGTAACTTTTGTTCAACTCTAGAGCTGACTTTTGTTTTAAAACAGCGCTGTACCACAGAGTATCTTCCTGTCTGCAGCGGCTCGAAGGCCTGGCTATGCAGCAGAGCACCGGCGAACAAGGTCAGCCTCTCTCCTGTGGTTTCTTCTGCAATGGTATAGCCTGACTTCCTGTGAAAGATTACCATCTAGCCTCTCATATTCTCACTGATGCTTATCTTTTGAGCCGCAAACGCCAACTCCCCGAACGTCTCTACACCTCGGCCCCCAGCGACAGCCCCATCGGCCTGTCAATCTAGCAGCTCATCCTGTGTCCTCGACCCCCCCTCGTCCTCCTCCCAGCAGCCAAAAAATGAGCCGACCTCCCCTCCTCTGTCCTGGACCTGTCACAAAGAAATAAGATCCAGATTCCCAGCCTGGGGGGTGAGGAACACAGAGGTTGAATAATATGGGTGAGGTGTGTGTGCATGTGAGGGTGTGTGTGACCAACATTTCAGATTTTTTTTATAGGTTAATACAACCCAAGTCCTTCAGGCGTTCACAGGGCATCCCACTTAAGTAAAAGTGGTGATGTTGAACTCCTCGCTCCCCAGGAACGATACGTCTATTCTTGATAAACCACATCAGATACAAGGTTAACATACGTGCACAGCTGCAGTAATCTTTTCATAAAGGCTGTCCAAAACACAGAACCACCACAAAGTGACGGTAAATGTGGGCGGTGGTGGCGAAGTCGATAGGGACTTGGCTTGGCAATTGGAAGGTCACCAGTTCAAGTCCCGGCAAGACCAAGTGCTACCGAGGTATCCCTGAGCAAGGCATCGTTCCCTACACTGCTCCCCGGGCGCTGTTCAAAATGGCTGCCCACTGCTCCTAACACTAGGATGGGTCAAATGCAGAGAAACAATTTCCCCACGGGGATTAATAAAGTATATCAAAAAAAAAATCAAAAAATAAATGCTGGCCGATCTTTTCTATAAAAATGAACAGCTTTCATGCACTTTGCAAGATTTTGTACATTGTTAACTACACTTTGGCACAACATTGCTTTTCATGCTAACAAAGACTAGTTTGCACCATGAATGAATAAATTGGATAAATATGTGTTGCATCATATTGTGAAGTCTATTGGCGAGGCAGGAACTCTTGGGCTGGAAACTGTAGTGTACATATTTAGAGGGACGCATAACCAAGAAATAAACCCTGAAGCTAGGAAACTTTGTTGGGGTATGTTATGTACCATGCCACAATTCTCATTGAACTGAATAGGCACCATCTTTCTGTCTGGTATCCATTTATACAGTAAATCCAAACACAAAGTACAGTTAGGCCTGATGGAAGTGTCTCCTTAAAAAATAAACAAAAAGACAATAGGGCCTACAGAGACGACTGTTTCTAGACAATACTCAGGGCTGAAAGAAAAAAACACAGTAATGTCTACTTCAAGCTTTTTGGAGAAGAAATCAATTGTTTGTGCTTTAGGCTACAGTTGACCATTTTTTGGTTTAAAAGCCTATTCTTGGTGAAGTGCAAATTAAACACTATTGCTATTAGGGCTGATAGGTAGTGTAAGGGAAACTTCTGTGTAGCAATGCAGTGGGAGTCACCGACTCAGGAAGGAGACACGGTAGAGCAGGAGCTTCGATGTCAAACACTGGAGGTTTATTTGGAGTTACGGCCGGAGGATTCACATCACGAGTCACAGCAGTCACGGTCTGACTGCACGGGTGATGTTGCCACGTCAATTCTGGAGCGCCTCTCTCTCGTTAGCCCATTTAACTGGTTTCACAGAGCGTAATCAACATATTTTGACAAGATAGTTTAAACAGTTGGGCACACTGAGTCACTTGCGTCCGTCACTTATGGCCTCGAAGATGTCATACCTTGGAGTCCACAAACAACAAAGAAGGAAGTGTCCCAGTGCACCCACAACAACAGACCATCTGTGACCTAGGGTTGACCGGTCACAGAATGGGAACAATAACATTATGGCTGAAGCAGCCTATGTCCTTAAAGGAGATAAACAGACATCAGGGTTGGTCCTGTACGTCATATCTAGGAGTCTAGGTCAATAATTTCCCTAACAGGTAGCAAAGGGGTTGTGGCTCAGGAGTATCTACCAACTGGAGGATCAGTCCCCAGCACCTGCAGTTAACATGTAATGTCCTTGGGCAAGATAGTTTCCCCAAAAATTGCATTGCATTGTATTTGGTATTGAACTGTATGTATGTTTAAAAATGTGATAATTGCTCAAATATGAGAATAGCAGCACATATACATAATATATATATAACCAATATAAAGACAACACCTTAACATCATTTCAGGTTGTTGAGTATTTCGCTGACTATATGTGTACTTTCAACTTCTGAGAACTGAACTTGTACTGTTTATTACAGTCTGTCTTTTGTTGGCTTAGACTGTACACTTGGTCACAGCGAGCTCAGCAGTTGTCACATCTAATCTACAGTATAAAAGAGAAAGATGAGATAGTGTCATACAGCCAGATAGATAGGATCAGAGAGAGGGAGAGGGCAGGCAGCTTGGCCAGTCTGGCTATCTCTGGTGAGTGTGATTCAGCAGCGTGAATAATTAAAGCTGGGAGCAGAGATAGAAATCTGTAGACGCCGGGGTCGGATAATACTGGACGGATATCAGGGGAGGTGGTGGCTGAGACGACATTAGTCACTCCCCCTGTGCCCCGGGCAGCGTCAGGGCGCAGAGCTGAAGGTCAGGAGATGATGGATGGACAGATCAGCGGCGGCGGCTTACCGCTGAAGTTGACTAGAAAACGATTGTCCTGTACATGAAATATTATCCTTATATAGGAAGATACCTGATCTGATACGGCAGCAATGTGTCAGGGCTTTGTGAACTTAGTAAAGAATGGACCATCAGCTTGAAATGAACATGGGAAGTTTGAAAGGAAGACAAAAAATACATGTGTACTCAGAGAGAAAGCATTTAGTTAACATGTAGGCAAATGTGAACACTTTCAGACTGAACAATTTCCAGAATGACTGATCTGCCTTTGAAGGTAATGTATTTAAAGGTCACCTATTATACTGTTTTTCATTACTTTAGCAAAGTTCTCAGGTATATACAAAACATGTCTCCGAAGTGTTTGGCCCCCGAAATACCAAACTAAATAAGGAGCCCCTCCCCACGCCCCTCTGGGAGATATCTGGTTAAAAAGAACACAACAATGCTCTAGGAGGAGATTCAGGTGATACGGTGTGGGGGGGGGGGGGGTTACCTTGGTTGGTGATTGGCTAATGGTTACACAAGCCAAAAAAATCGTTATGAAACGAAAAGTGGCCAAAATCTTTTCTTTCAGACAGGTTTTTATATAAATGGATCAGGACAAAAAGTGAGCGAATCTTTTTCCTGAAACTTTCAGAATCTCTTCACACAGAGAGGAAACTTGTTTATGTATAAAAGACAAGAAAAAGTGGATTTTACATAATAGGTGACCTTTAAAGAATACTCTACGAGTACGCTGCTCGAGTCCTCACTAACACTAAGAAAGTGGATCACATCACTCCAGTTCTGAAGTCTTTACACTGGCTTCCTGTGTGTCAAAGAATAGATTTCAAAATACTGCTGCTGGTTTATAAAGCACTGAATGGTTTAGGCCCAAAATACATTTCTGATCTTCTGCTAAATTATGAACCATCCAGATCTCTCAGGTCTTCAGGGACTGGTCAGCTTTCTGTCCCCAGAGTCAGAACTAAACATGGAGAAGCAGCGTTCAGTTATTATGTTCCAAATATCTGGAACAAGCTCCCAGAAACCTGCAGGTCCGCTGCAACTCTTACTACTTTTAAATCCAGGCTGAAGACTTTTCTTTTTGTCGCTGCTTTTAATTTAACTATTCATATCTTAGACTGCACTGTAACTTTTATCCATGTACTTTTTCTTTTAATGTTTAATTGAACTATTCATATTTTAGACTGCACTGTAACTTTTATCCATGTATTTTTCCTTTAAATGTTTATTTTATTAGCTTTTCTTTTTTAATGCTTAATGTCTTTCATTTTTTGTAAAGCACTTTGAATTGCCTTGCGTTGAAAAGTGCTATATAAATAAACTTGCCTTGCCTTGCCTTGCTACGAAAAATGAATATTTTATATATCTTATACAAGAACTCAAACCATGTGACCTTGTATTTTTGAAGAACACTTGAATACAGGTCATACTTGTATGCCCCTGCTTAAGTGTTTTAAATCAGAGCAGACCGGGCTCTGGTTTCAGACGGAGGGGGAAAAGAGGCAGTATGAGAAAAATAAAGCACTTTTTGAGCATTAAAACATGAAAACATGTCACATTAGAGGCACACAATACAATTATGAAACCTGAAATTGAGCATAATGCAAAGTATGTTCTTGCAATGCTTAGATACGTTGCTGTAATACTCTGAGTCAGATGTCTTTCATGTTTGCTGCATCGAGACTACGTCAGCAGTGAGTGTGAATTATTGGAGGTAGATGTGTTATTTTGTGAGAGTATGGTCCTCTGCAATCAACCACAATTGCCTCCTCACTGGATGATTTATTCATGAGTTTATAAAGAACTAAAATACAAATGGTTTGTCTTACAAATGATGCTTTTCCAAAAATAGACTGTGGGTAGTCACAGAAAGCAAAAGTTCCCCCGAAACAATCCTCCGTATGAACGCAAACACAGAAGAGCGCCCTCCTCCTCCACCATTAGTGTGATCGTACTGCAGGTCTCACCACACACTGCTCCGTTCATTATAATGGCAGTGTGTCGGCAGAGCCTCCATGACAGCGAGGAGCCCCATATTCAGGTCAACTCGCAGCCAGAACGATTCCTTGATTATCCCTTATTTATCCCAGTCATTCCCCCTGCTGTTGCGTGGACTCAGGAAGATGTTTGTCTGAGTGAGAAGAGCCAGGGCTAATGAGCTGAGGGCCGAATCCGATTGTTAGCAGGCTAGGAGCCGTGTGCACACTCAGAAGACACATTCAAATCATCATCAGCCCTACAGCTTATTCAAGCTAATAATGGAAGCTAGTTAAGCTAACATGGAGGCGTTTACTGGCTTCTTTACATTGATATAATAACCCTTGCATGCTGGAGTTGTGTAATAAAATTGAATAACTTTCATCTGCAGGAATATGAGGCTAGCAATATCAGTTTCAATCTTTTGAATACTTAAAAAATAAACACACACACACACGCACGCACGCACGCACGCACGCACGCACGCACGCACGCACGCACACACACACACACACACACACACACACACACACACACACACACACACACACACACACACACACACACACACACGGTGCTTATGTGACCACTCCCATTGCATTGAAGGATTTTCTGGGCTCTGTATTCATCATGCATCTCTGCAAAAAAAAAAGTCCAGCTGACTAAAACCGATGCTTTATTCTAAGATTCATACCACATGCTTTCATTTCCTATTAATGTGGTGCACCTGGCAAACAGCCCTACAGCTCTCATCTGTGCTTCATCTGCCTGTGGTGAGAAACACAGATACCATCAGCATGTGTTTTCTTTTGAAATGAAACAAGTAAACACAGTATTTTTCCCATAAAAATGTCAAGGAACCTGACGTTTTTTAAATATCTGTTGGAGCCATAAAACTAGACGTTTGCTATAAGATCTATTTGACTTAGTTTTTGCAGTTGTCATTTGTTATTTAATTTTTAGCAAAACAATATCCTGGTCCTTTTTGAATGATATTAGATATACAAACATATCTTGAATACTGTACAGATCTTAGCATTAAACTCTGAAAATGCTGACAAATGTGTATTTACAGTTGTCATTTAACCGAATAAATAAAAAATACAATTTTGACAAACGCCTCTAACTCTACGTGTTTTGGTTTTCCATTAGTAAAAATTGTTAATAGTATATGGTACGTTTTTTGTGATACCAACTCAGTACAAGGTAATATTAAAAAAATGCAGACAACAGATTGGTCAGGAAGTATCATCACCAGCATCAAATGGGACGTCCTGCAAAAAGGTTTTTTTTTTTCACTAAACCTATTATTTAGAAAATGTGCAGCGTTCTTAACTAAACTATACACTTCATAATTGTCAAAGTGCAGACGAAATGGAGAAAATCTACTGATATACTGGCATGAGTCAAGCAAAGCAGTTCCAAGCAGTGGAAACTCAGCAGAAGTGTCCTTGTTCATTTTACCCTCTGGTCAAATAACCTTAGTGAATGCAAAAACTCTATTGGCTGCATGGATTTTCTAAAAGAGCTTCTTCAATATTGTATGCAGGCACACACGTATAGACACACACATACACTAAGTGGGAGCAAGGCATTTTTCTAGCAATTCCAAATGAGCAACAGTGGGACCAGGAATAATGGATGAGCAGCAGCATGGTCAAGTCTAATTACTGCAACCTCTCGACCGTTGAATCTGGTCCTCACTTTCCGGGCCAGCTCAGGTCGGTCACATGTGTAACAGCCTTTTGGGAGAGCACGCATCAGTCTCCCCGTGCTGCTGTAGTTCACCAGGCTCACAGTTCAGGTCCTCGCTACCAGTAAATGTGGCTCTACATCACCTCGGACACAATCCATCCCCATTAACTTCAAGCAGGTGCAGCCTATTTCATCCTCATTGCCTACAGTGTCTGAGCTCGACAGCCACTCCATTCATATAATCCATGGATCTCAATGTGCTGTGCCCGGCTCACGAGGTTCAAGTGGTTGAAAGGACACCATCGGGCAGAGAATGGAAGTTAATTGACTGTGCGATGGCTGTAATGACTTGATCCCGGGCCGAGATTGAAAACCATCATGAGATTCTCTGCAGACATTGAGATCCATGGCGCAATTATGGAATAATATTTAACACTGCTGCAAACAGGAGAGGAGCCATCCATACAAATAATATATGACAATGAACTAAGATTGCTCACATGCTTGGAATACTGGTGATGTGACGATATTACAATACGATACTATACTTTATTATACCTTGCTATAAATAAAATACAGTCAAACCTTGACACACAGGTTACTACAAGTCATGTTTAAGCTTATTCGAATACCATAAACACATTTTGTAATCCTAAAGGTACCAAACGGCCAATCTGAGTCAAGGCAAGTCCTATAATTTTAAAATCGCAATTTAAGGACACAACATGTATAACATTTTTCAGTTTTCAACAAATGATGATATAAGGTAAATAAAGTGCAAACTTGGTTAAAAAAGACTGTATAAATAAAATAAAAAATAAAATTACCAAAAAACATTGACTTCAAAATAGATCAAAACATCACATAAGGCAACTTAACGCAACATAACATAATGTAAAAAAAATATTTTGTAGCACAAGTTACTTTGCTTAATGCTTTACCTAAACTGTAGTAAAGAATAGGCTGTATTTTCAGCTGTGAGTAAAGTATGGTAGGTGAGATAGTGGACAGTGCCCGGGTCTATCGGTATTAAGAACAATTTCCTACATGATTTGCTTTTTCTTGTCTTTTCTACATCAACATGTAGAATACACAGAGATTTCAGAATCTCTGTGTAAAGAGATTCTGAAAGTTTCAGGAACAAAGATTCTCTCTCTTTTTGGCCTGATCCATTTCTATAAAAACCTGTCTGAAAATGAGCTGATCAGATTTTGGCCACTTTATGATGTCATAACGATTTTTTGGCTTGTGTAACCATTAGCCAATCAGCAACCAAGGTAACCCCCCCCGCCCCCCCCCACCTTATCACCTGAATCTCCTCCTAGAGCACCATGGTGTTCTTTTTAACCAGTATCTCTCAGAGGGGCGTGGGGAGGGGCTCCTTATTTTCATCTGAAGTAACAGACAGAGAATCAGCACTTTTGAAACAGGGCTGAAACAGAGGGGATTATGGGTAATGCTGAAATGATCTGTTTGGTGTTTGGAGCCAAACACTTCAGAGACATGTTTTGTATATGCGACCTATGATTTGATGAAAAACAGTATAATACGGGACCTTTAATAGTTTTAGAGCTCTGTGGTAAAGAGGAGTTAGACACATAGAACTATTTTCTTTCTGAATTTATATGTCTGAGAAACTAAGATAAACACCCTTTTCCCGTTTGTTTGATTTAAATCGGCTTTATATCGTTCAACTTTACAACGTATTCCCAGAACTGCGGTAACAGAATGAAAGGAGCTGTGTTTATTCACCCGAGCTGCGTTATTTCCCGTGCGGTAGAGGTTGATGCAGTGAACAGTGATGTTCCAAATACCTTCTCATCCTGCTTTGTGTATTAACATTTCTTCATTTTTTTTCATTGTGTATTGTTTGTGGGTTTTTGTAGTTTACAAAGGAAGTCTCAAAAGACGTGTGAAACAGAGATTACTGTAGATATCCACATGTTGTTCAAAATATCTCCCAACATTTGCTGTGAAAACTGAATGTGAGTACCTGAGTTATGAATCATTATGTCTGGCTTCTGTATATCATAATAGAAAATACTGGTTTCCTGCAAGGTGTTCAAATTCACGGACTCTCCTCTTTCAGTAGATACAATGTTTTCTTTGTTGCAGTGACCACTTGGTGGTGCTAGTAATCACACGTTTCATTTCCCTGGTTTACACAGACCATGTGTTCAACATTGTGTTATTCGATTTTGAGGTGGAATTATTTGATTCTGTGCTATAGGATAGTCAAGACAGGAACATATTACTTAGGACTATTCCCTCATTGAGGACTGCAGACATTTTGTTTTACACACACACGCAATAAGACTGAATAAAATGACAAGCCGGTGATTAAAGTTATCTAAGGAGCGCTTTGTCTGTGCTTTAATTGTTGTTTTACCCACAAACGTTGTGTAAATCATCTTTGAAAGGTAGCAGCTGTGAAACTTCTTCACCTTAAAGTATAGAGACCATCTTTGAACTTGTCTGCTGTGGCAAGATGAGGCTTTTTCTCTTCCCCTGAGTAACACACACACACACACACACACACACACACACACACACACACACACACACACACACACACACACACACACACACACACACACACACACACACACACACACACACACACACACACACACACACACACACACACACACACACACACACACACACACACACACACACACACACACACACACACACACACACACACACACACACACACACACACACACCATGTATACATCACTTCAGGGGACATTACATTGACTTACATGCATTTCCTGGAGACTTATCCTAACCTTAACCATAACCAACACATGCCTAACCCTGACCCTAACCCTTAACCTAACCAAGTCTTCACCCTAAAATTAATGATCCCCCTTATGGGGACCTCCAATTTGTCCCCATAAGGGAGGCGAGTCCCCACACGTGACTATGTAAACAGATTTAGGTCCCCACAAGTATAGTAATGCTAGACCACACACACACACACACACACACACACACACACACACACACACACACACACACACACACGCACGCACGCACGCACGCACGCACGCATGCACGCACACACACACACACACACACACACACACACACGCACACGCACACGCACACGCACACACACACACAGATGGCCAGCGTCTAAGGCAGAGAGAATTTAAGGGAGGTTGGGTATTTCGGGTCTAATGCTTTTCAATTGGAAAGGTTGAGGTGTAACAGTTACTTTGTAATCCGAAGCCTCTTGTGGTGCAATTTACAAGCTGAGGGTAAAAAAAGCAGTGACTGACCTGTCTGATGATATTATCAAGGCACTGACCAAAATCCTGTTAGAATGTACCGATATAAAGAGTCTGCAGGTATCTTCTTTTATGCCAGAGGTGGAAACAAACCTTTCAGTGACACAAACAGATGTTCCTCTACGATTCCTTTCATTTTAACTGTAACATTTGATGCAGCTGCTTCAGTAAATGTGTAAGGTGTCTTGTGTATCAGTAGCAAAGTAAGAAGTCTAATATGTATTTTCTCTCAGGGCTGCCTATTTTGTTAACCTTGTTTTTCCCTGTAAATAAGTTATGAAGGTTCGTGATTATATTTCTGTTTTGTTTATTTTTATGTGGGATTGGTTGCTTCTTTAGTTTAGAGTTATTTTGTTTTGTTGGCATTGGCCTACTCTGGTTTCTTTCTTTTATTCAAAAGGCCAAAGATAGACAAGAAAAGGGAAGAATGAATAAGAACAGCCTATTGTCAACGTTATCGTAAAATAAATCATGTTGTAAAACCCAATGAAACATAACTTGTTGAACACAAACAAAGCAACTTCTTAAAAAAGATAACATTTACCACTGACCTTGTGAACACAAAGACAACAAATGTCCACTGATAACGACCATTTAATCAGATAATAGTACAACTGTGTACTCTGGCTACTGCGGTACATAAGCACTCACTTTTTCCTATCGCACAATGGACTACAAGTCCCACTTTATTTTATTGTTATTTTCTGGATTGCTACAAAGATTCTATGACATGTTTGCTATTTTTGTTTCGTATGTTGTTGTTATGCTGTTGGGGCATGCTTATTTCTGCCATGTTGGGTTGCTTGTAGTTTTTGGAGTGATTTTGCCACAGCATTGAGCAAAATTGAACACACCTGTGTGGAAGCAATTAACCAGTGGGGGAACACAGCAACATATAATTGCTGGCCAGAAAATGCAACAGAATGGAGCGATGCAACGAGAAACAGGGGGAGGGAAGCAGGTGGCGGACGCACCCGCAGAGCCAAATCCAAAGGAAGTCCAAGGAACCGGGGGAAGTTGTAGGACTACTCACCCAGACGAGATGGTCTGGAGGACAGGGGTTTCCTGACAAAGTGTTGGTACAGACTACTGAGGCTCCCTACTGGCAGCTGTTTATTCTTACCAGGTGGCAGCTAGTATAATGTGTTTCCACACTGTCCATTCATTGTCTATGTGAGCAGCTGTGAAATGCATTCTGGTAACACATTACTGGGGCGATGCGTTAGCTACATTTGCATAAAGTTGAGGCATCTTCAAGAAAATCAAATCAGAGTTATCCAGTGCCAATCGTGACTTTGGAAACTACCAAAAAACGTTAAATGAACCGATCTAAAAATAAAGATTCAGTAACTATATGCCTTATATCTTTCCTGAAAGGCTTTCAAAAACACATTTCAGTAAACTATTTTTCTTAATATAGGAGAGAAATGTCTCCAAACAAGCCGCCACGTTAATGAGAAGAGTGAAAGTGTTTGTGGGTGTCTTTATCTAATCAAAGTCCTATAGCGCTACATTTTCAAGGGACTAAATACTTTATTTTATCATGTTGGAATTTGTCTTATGAGACGTTTACTGTTTTAATAATAATAATAATATATTTTATTTATAAGCGCACTTTTCATTTGCGTAAACAAAACTCAAAGTGCTTTAACAATTCATTCCGAATGCTATATGTTTATAGTTTATATAAACTAGATTACAAATTATGGAAGTATTCCATTAATGTAAAAATCTTGAAATGAAATAAACTGATACTCCATACTATAATATGTGGTTCATATGAAGCTAGACATGTAAGATTAACCGACCATCCACTTTGATTAATGAATGTCTCAAAGCTATGTTGGCCACATACAGTATAGAGGGAATACAACTCGCTGTCACTGAGGATAAGTAAGGCCTTGAGGGGAGCGAACAATGAGATCAATACCTTTAAGCCACCTTTTCCCCATGGGAAATACTTCAGTTAAGAAACAAAACGAAAAAGAGAAATGTATCGACCAAAAAAGGAAAGTAGAGTGAGGAGATGAGCTCGATGAGCATCACAGGTGCACTGCAGCCACTTTGAGATCACATCTGAAAACAAGAGCGGATATTTTGTATATTTGTTTTAAGGAAATGCAAATATCCTCAAAACTCATGTTTCTTTGTCTGGGAAACATACATTTTCTGCACCTCTCATCTCTCCTGAATTCTTCCTCTTAAGACTGAATGAAAAGTGCAGCAACTGTGGAGCAATCATATAAAGAAATACATTGGCAGTGCTACAATGGCTTCATCTACACATGACAAGCTAAGGGAGTGTTTGAAGCTGACTGCATTGTGACGTTTTCCATGCAAAACTCTGTCCTACATATTTGAAAAAGCTCTGAGCAAGGCAATGCAATTATTACATCAAACTGAGACTTCAGCATGCTCTTTCTTATTTCTGCTTGTTGGCCTAAAAGTGGAAAGAAACTTTACTTAAAGAAATAGTTCCACATTTTAGAAAATATGCTTATTTATAGTCTGCCTGAGAAATAGATGTGAAGATTGAAATAGGTCTCGTTTCAGTAGGCACTCAACTATTATTAAGGCTAAAACTAGCAGTTAGCTTAGCCTTGCATAAAGTTTAAAGCAGGGCAAAAAAGCCGGCCTGGCTCTATCTCTCCCCAAAGGTAAGGCAAGGCAAGTTTATGTATAGCACCTTTCAACACAAGGCAATTCAAAGTGCTTTACAAAAAACGAAAGACATTAAGAAAATGGCAATTAAAAGCAGCGGCAAAAAGAAAAGTCTTTAGTCTGGATTTAAAAGTAGTCAGAGTTGCAGCGGACCTGCAGGTTTCTGGGAGTTTGTTCCAGATATTTGGAGCATAATAACTGAACGCTGCTTCTCCATGTTTAGTTCTGACTCTGGGGACAGAAAGCTGACCAGTCCCTGAAGACCTGAGAGATCTGGATGGTTCATAATTTAGCAGCAGGTCAGAAATGTATTTTGGGCCTAAACCATTCAGTGCTTTATAAACCAGCAGCAGTATTTTTAAATCTATTCTTTGACACACAGGAAGCCAGTGTAAAGACTTCAGAATAGGAGTGATGTGATCCACTTTCTTAGTGTTAGTGAGGACTCGAGCAGCGGCGTTCTGAATCAGCTGCAGCTTCCTAATAGATTTTTTAGTGAGACCTGTAAAGACACCATTACAGTAGTCCAGTCTACTGAAGATAAAAGCATGGACATAAAAGCAAGTTTTTCCAAATGCTGCTGTGACATTAGTCTTTTAATCCTAGATATATTCTTTAGGTGATAGTAGGCTGATTTAGTAACTGTTTTAATGTGACTGTTGAAACTCAGGTCAGAGTCCATGACTACACCTAGATTTCTGGCTTTATCTGTTGTTTTGAACATTGCAGACTGAAGCTCAGCGCTCACTTTTATACGTTCTGCCTTGGCTCCAAAAACCATTACCTCAGTTTTATCTTTGTTTAATTGGAGAAAGTTCTGACACATCCAGTCATTGATGTTTCCGAAAGTCCCACCCAGTTTTCTAGTCGGTCGAGTAATATGTTGTGGTCAACAGTGTCAAACGCAGCACTGAGATCTAATAATACTAACACTGATGTTCTGCCACTGTCTGTGTTTAAGTGGATGTCATTGAAGACCTTTACAAGAGCAGTCTCAGTGCTGTGGTTTGGACGAAAGCCTGACTGGAACACATCCAAACAGCTATTTAAATGCAAGAAATTACTCAACTGTTGAAAAACAACTTTTTCAATGATCTTACCTAGAAATGGGAGGTTTGATATGGGCCTGTAATTGTTCATTACTGAAGCGTCTAGATTATTCTTTTTTAAGAGCGGTTTAATGACTGCACTTTTCAGGGCCTGTGGAAAAATACCTGAGTGAAGAGACTTGTTTACTATATGAAGTAGATCTGAGGCCATGCAACGAAAAACATCTTTGAAAAATCCTGTTGGAATAATATCAAGGCAGCAGGAGGAGGATTTCAGAAGTTGTATAATGTCCTCTAGGTTTTTATTATTAATCTGATGGAATTGTGTCATGGTGTTTGACTTGATGTTAAGTGGACACAGAGACAACACATTTGATGTTCCTGATGCAGAGGCACTGACTGCTTGTCTGATTTTCTGAATGTTGTCAGTGAAGAAGGAGGCAAAATCATTGCACGCCCTGGTGGATAGAAATTCAGAGGCTACTGACACTGGGGGGTTAGTTAGTCTGTCGACGGTAGCAAACAAGGCACGTGCGTTGTTTTTGTTTTTGGTAATGATGTCAGAGAAGAAAGACTGTCGTGCATTTTTCAATTCCAAATTATAAAGGCCAAGTCTCTCTTTATAGATTTCAAAGTGAACCTGGAGATTTGTTTTTCGCCACCTGCGTTCAGCTTTTCGACACTCTCTTTTTTCTGCTCTCACGGTCATGGCCTTTCTCCATGGAGATATTTTCTTCCCAGTCACTTCCTTTACCTTAGTTGGAGCAATGGCATCTATAACATTTTTAATTTTTGAATTAAAATGATCTACTAGCTCATTTACTGAGATGTTAGCAGGGGCAAGTGTGGAAGAAAAATAAACATTTCCCTAGTATTGTCAGTTAAATATCGCTTTGTGGTTACCTCTTTTTGAACACTTGTGTGAACAGAAATAGAGCTCTCAAAGAAAACACAGGAATGGTCAGAGAGTGCAACATCAGTCACCACAACCTTAGAGATATTCAGACCCTTTGAGATAATTAAGTCCAGAGTGTGCCCCTTATTGTGCGTGGGCTCCGTCACATGCTGAGTCAGTCCATAGTTATCAAGAACACAAAACAGTTCTTTAGCCTCTCTGTCCTGGGGGTTGTCAACATGGATGTTAAAATCACCAACAATGACTAGACGGTCAAAGTCAATACACACTATAGACAGCAGTTCAGTAAAGTCATCAAAAAAGCTTGCACAGTATTTGGGTGGTCTATAGATATTTAGGAACAGAGCTCGAGAGGAGCATTTCAGCTGAAGGGCCACATATTCAATAGAAGCAAAGTTCCCATAAGATGTCTTCCTGCATTGAAGGGAATCATTGAACAGAATAGCAACTCCACCCCCTTTCTTATGCATTCTTTCCTGACTCATAAAACTAAAGTTGGGAGGGGTTAATTCGATAAGAACAGCTGCACTGTTATTTTGTTCAATCCAAGTTTCTGTTAAAAACATAAAATCAAGATTGTGCTCAGTGATAAAATCATTGATTAAAAATGTTTTTCCTGCCAAAGACCTGACATTTAATAAAGCTAGTTTAAGTTTGTTAAACACACTATCAGTCAGGTTTTTTGTAACAAGCTGTGGCTGACATGGAATCACTGCTAAATTTGATAAACTCACACAAACGTTTGAGCACTTCCTGTGTCTAAGCTGATTCACCGCTCTTAATCTATTACCTATCAACACAGATATCGGCAAAGCTACTGGCAGGCAGGGCCCCGGCATGTCCTGGAAAGAGTTGAGAGTGCCATACGCCCTTGAGCCTGGACCCCACACATATCAGTGAGAGTTTGTTGCGTTTTGTACACACACATTCTTATCAGGCTTCGGAGACTGCAGACGCCTTCCCGAAGGGAGGGGAGGCGGTTGACGTAGGCACGGTGATGGAGACGGAGGAGATGGTGCGGTGGTAAAGGACATGCTGCCAGGGGGGGGGAGGTGGTTGACGTAGGCACGGTGATGGAGACGGGGGAGATGGTGCGCGTCTCTGCGGTGATTTTGGTGGGCGTCGTTGAGGAGCGGGGGTAAAGGACATGCTGCCAACCCTGCGTATCGCTTTAGTTTGGTCTTTGAACTCCAGGAAGGAATCGGTGCCAACCCTCTGTATCTCCTTCATGTGTTCAGCGATGTCCAGGAGGGTGGGCGAGGGTGAAAGGGTGAACGGAGAGTAGAGAGAGCTGTGGGATGAAGGAAGAGTATCCTCAGAGGTGATAGGGGGGGTGAAGGGCGGTGGAGACTCCTCCATTTGTCTCCCATAATCAAGACATTCCTCAGGCGGGTGCAGTGATAGATTTTCAAGGTTTTCTGAGCGATGTGTTGTGTCTTTCTCTTGTTTTGATTCCTCTTGTTGCTTGTCCTTGGCAGAGGGAACAGATTGATGACGTATAGGCAGTTGAATACGTTAGAGATAAACAATTTCACTCCTGACTTGTTCAGACAAACTCCATTTGCCTTGCAAAGGTAAACAATTTTCTGTGATGTATCGTTAAGAACATCTGGATAAAACGTCTGCTTTGTTTTGTTAGCATATGCAGCTAATTAGCTTTAGCTTTACAATATTAACAGTATTTGATGAGGAAGGCACATAAGTACTACTACCGTGTTGACAAATGAGTCAGTTTAAGTTTCTACAATTAAATGTGTAAGGCAGATTAATCGTTGTGTTAGCATTAGCTTTAGCTGGGGACACAAGTATGAGCTCAAAAAGGAAATATTGTTTGGGGTTTAGTTGTCAGGAGAAGTCAGTGATTTATGTCTTTGCTTCTTCTGACGGTTTACCATTTTAATAATAATCTTGAAGATTTTAAATTGAATAAATATCTGTTTATTTATCTATCGCCTAATGAAGTAACACACTACTGATCAAGTCATGACTCATAAATGATAGCCCTTGAATTAGGAGTTTTACGCGACACTGATGCAGAAATACACCTGCAGCTACCACTCGGTGCCATACAGTAGGTGCTGCCAATGAAAACAGAAAGGGATCTGTGAGATTGAAACTTTAACAACCTCAGGGGTGGTTTTATAGCTTGTTGTAGCTTGTAACAAATTGTAGTTGTCAAAGGTGAGGCTGTTCCATTGTTTGTCTGCATACTAACAAATTAACAACAATTTCTGGTATTCCTGGGTGTTATGCAGGCTCCTTGGCCAGTAACAGTGACTTACTGATGTGATAATTAGTGAGCTTTACTTTTTGAGGGGCCTTGCTTGCTTTTTCCTTGTTTGCCAGTCCAGATGGGAAGCTAAGTAAACTGGCTGCAGGAGTTAGCTTCATATTCATTCTAAAGAGTGGCACATTAACCTGTTCATGAAGCACGCGGCAAGACAACAGCTTATAATCCAAAATGTTGAATTAGGTACCTACCTCAGTAATTTCTTAGCCATATGTACTGTCAACCCAGTCTCACTGCATTTCGTGTTATAGTCACAACATTTATTTAATCTATTGATTCTGATTTTTGCATTTTTTTCGTGTCAGACAGAACGATTTTAAAAGCAATGTATTTCTATTGGTAGTATGTTTCGTGCCTGCACCACGTCTTTTTGTCCAGTCGGGTCTTGGAAGACCAGAAGCTGTGTGGTTCAGAAAAACATTTTCTTACTCAATATCTTACCCTAAGCCTGACCCTAACTCTTTTATTTTAAATTGTATAATGTCAGAGTTCTTTTGCCTCCCGCAAGGGAAAGAAATGGGGAAAAGGGCCTCAGAATTTTATTTTTTCCCCCTTCTAATTTGTTATTATTTGGTGCAGGTACATTGCTTCTAAAATCGTTCTGTGTCAGAATACGGAAATCTGTATTTTTTTTTATCTATTTTTCCTTCAAATTCGTTATTATTTACATTGCTTTTAAAATCGTTCTGTGTGACACGAAAAAAATGCGAAAATCGTGTTGGTGAACACGAATCAATAGATAAATTTCGTGACTATAACACGAAATGCCATGAGACTGTGTTGCAACTGTACATGCAATAAACGTGGAGAAAAGCAAGGTGTCAAACCAAACACTTCCTTACCCCTTAATGGGAGGCCTCACACAATCTAAGGGTCAAAGGTCAAGCTTTCCTCCAGGCTTTACGAGCAAACAGGCTTGTGTCACTGCAGATGTAATATTTCTCACCAACAGCAGAAGGTTGTAGCAGCAAGTGTAAGAAACAGCGGAGCACCACGCACAAAGAAAGAAACTACAAAACAGGCAGAGCCTCTGCCCTCCTAATCCCTCCACCCTTCTCTTTTCATCTCTCTCCATCACTGGAATTTCAAATGGGTATGAATGTTTTTCTGCACGCTTTTCTGAAAGCTGCGTATTAACAATTGTAACGCGCGGCAAATGGCATCTCCAAGGTAGGGGCCGACCTTCATTCCTCTGCAGAGGGTACGCCAGTAAATCCATTTCTCCAGAGATGCGGTTCGCTGAATAACAAATCAAGGGAGCAGATGTGGCTCTCTCCTGTTAAAGAAGCCTATTGCTAGAAGCTTCCTTCACAGAGACTGTAACACAGGGGGTTTATTATGAAGAGGGGCGAGTGGACAAACAAAGGGAATGTGCTGCCACAGGGAGCTCCAAACACTCTGTTTCTCTTCTTGTTTCTTGATATCTCTGCTGATAATAGTCTCTGTAAATTACACATATTACCACATGAAAAAAGTAAGGAAGTCCTGCTGTTCACACAACACCCTCGGCATCATCAGGGAAAATGCACAGCCCCATTTGCACTGTTATCTCAACAGCTTCTGCACATACTCGCGTATCTCATTTCCTATGTTCTCCTTCCTCGAACCAAATTAACTTCATGGAATATCAGCTACCTGTCACAATGTGTTAAGGTGGATCACATTTCCTGAAACACCTTATCTCGCTTCATTACCAGTGTAATGTTATTTACACCCTGCAAACAAAATGGCTGCGGCACTGTCGCCGCTGATAAGAAGCCTTAGTCGTGGAACAAGGTGACAGCAGCCAGATTACGAGTTGGTGATTTACCTTATTCATTCCTGTGACCTAGAAAGGAAGACCAATTTCGGTATGCGTTGCTGCTCCACTGCTGACAGACCTGATTTAATGTCTGTGGGGTTTTATTGAATCTTCCTCCCTAGAATTGTACAAGCAAATTTCCCGTGATTTAAGAAAAGATCAGCTTGCAGATTGAAGGAGATAAGACACAAAACATTCAAAGAAACCAATTTCAGAAACATTATGGCTTTGTGGTGACCTGTATTGCATCTAATTTGAGTTTTGAAGACAACCTTGGAGTGCAATGCTTTGGGTGTATTCTGGTATTTTTAAATCCGGTTTCTATGGTCATCATTTATATTTTCAGGAACATAGTCCGACAAAACAACTTGTATCTCGGGAAGCAACTCAAGGCCCCTAAAGCCTTCCATTATAAACTTCAGTTTGACATGAATAATTTCAAATGCTTTACTTGGAGAGAGACAAAAAGTAGACACACATTAGCCGCATGGATTAGATATTGTAGCAAGTCGTTTAGAGATTTAGTTCAGGGGGAAACTACAAACTAGTTCCATTTATCTGCAGGCGCCAAATTGTTAAAATCTGTAAAGATGTAAGACGCTGACAATTCAGTGAATGGAGATGTGGAAGCAAATGAGAACAGATTTGTTTGTGTTATTGTCGCATAAGGGAATCAAATCAAGAAAAACAATCAACTAATCATTTGCTAATCCCCATGACTCTTAGTGAGTATTGCTGGGCCTGTTATACTTTCTATTTTTACATGGCTTAGTTTACAACAATAATGGTTTCAGAATTATCACAGAAAATGTAGTCTTCACTTCCATTTTTCACAATTTGAAATTAAAATATGTACGGCATTTTCTAGGGACAAATGATTGCTTCTCCTTTGCCAAGATGATCCACCTGACAGGTGTGGCAAATCTAGATGCTGATTTAACAGCATGGTTATTACACAGGTGTGCCTTGGGCCAGGCACAACTAAATGCCAAACTGAAATGGGTTTTTATTAATCATGTAATCTCAACAGAAGTTTGTTCACAATAGTTTGTTTAAAAATTCTGTGTATATGTAATGAGATGTCTGGGCGGCTGGATATGGTGGGATATAATGCCAATTTATTTGAAAGGAATTGGAAATGGCTAATGGTAGTGAAATGCACTTAGATCTAAAAAATGTACATCTGCAGCCTTGTGATGCGTGATATAACGGCACATTTAAAGTGGCCTTTTATCGTGAGCAGCCCGAGGCACACCTGTGATATAACGATGCTGTGTAATCAGCATCTTGATAAGCCACATCTGTCAGGTGGATGTATTATCTTGGCAAAGAAGAAGTGCTCACTAACATGGATTTTAACACATTTCTGAACAAATTTGGGTAAAATAAGTCTTCAGTGCGCACAAAAAAGACTTAAAATAACCTTTGAAATGAGAAAACTCACTGTTTTAATAATATTCCTTACATGTCTTCTGTATGGGTTTTGGTATTGTAAAGACACATTTAAAAGTAACCTCCTTTCCAAGTCAAACATCACTCTTAAAACCCCATTGTACATGGAGAATTGTTGTAAAGTAATCAGCAAACAGTTGAATTGTGAGTGATATGACTTTGATGGCCAGCCACATTTAAAGCAGAAATGTTGCCCCTCTTGATCCCGATGCATTTTACCTTAAGCTACAATAGCTCACTTTGAGGGCACATTTGAGTGTTTACTTTGAGTTGGACACAAGCGCTTGTCTTTGGATAAAATAAAACTTAATTTTCCTTTTAATCATATTACACAACAGCCTTTGCTGAACCCAAAATCCTGGACTGGAGACGTCGAAGCTCATTCTTTTTAGATTATGACACCTCTTCAGAATAGTTTTTTCTGTGTTCAGGTTTATCCCCCCTTGTCACTTTCTACGCAAAATCTGAAAAGTTTTAGGAACTTGAGGGGAAAAAGAGAGTGAAGAGGTATTGATTTGAAGGTCGAGCACACATGGGACACAAAGGTGCTAAGAGCCTTCAGAGTGCATGTAAGATCACCCTCTTCTCGTCTCTCTCACAAAGATGTAGTGCACGGGAGGCCCACAGCTACAACCTGATAAGTGCCCCCAAACACACACGCTCACACTCCCATGTAGGAGCCAGGTTACACACACACGGATGGATGAAAATGCACCTTATTAAATAAGTGGCGGTCCTACATGGTGAAAGAGCAGTGAGCAGGAGTTATATGCACTGCCTGTTCTGCAGTGTTGGTGGACCGCCAGCATCACCATAAGCAGTCAGTCAATAGGCTGACTCAACAGTGTGTGAAATTAAGAGGGAAATAGAAGTAGACAGACATTAAGCCTCACTCCCACTTCCCCTTCACCCTCTTAGACGCCAGACAGCGGCTAATGCACCCCCTGGAGCCCCCACACATTGCTATCACACACCAGCAGCACCGCAGCTCCACTTCTTGTTGCCTGTCAGCCTCAAAAGAGAAAAAAGCCACAGAAATGCGACAATTTGACCTCCTGTGAAAGCATTAACGCAGGTTTTCTGAACATCTGTTTGTGTGAGTTGCAGGTTTAATTCAACTTGCAGAGATTTCTGGTTTAAACATGTTCAAAATTCAGCTACATGGAAATTGCTTCAATTTGCTTTTTGCAAGATGTGTGTCTTTTTCTTTATTTATGTGAATTGTAATAACTAGAGTTTGTGCCTTACAACTAAAACTAGATTGAAAGATATTGAAAAAAAGTTTGAGGAATAAGTCATATTACAATAGAAATCTACACGGCTAAAAAAACATCTATTGTCACATGTCTATTGGGAAGATCTTTAGACTATCTTTTTTCCCCAACTCCTTGATATGTAAATGCAGGTCCTGTTTTTTGAGTTAGAAACAAATTCCTTTCTGCTGAGAGCCTCATTTTGTCAAAGCTGGGAGGAGTCACATTTCCATACCAAATGTCTTGGTTAGAATTAAACTATTAAGGAAATTCTCAACAGCAGCCTAATGATAAAAAAGGCAGTTGCCTAGGTAATATGCAAAACAGGCTCATTGACTCACAGTTGAACTATGAGAACCGCCTTCAAAATGGAGGCTGGAGAGTTAAACCAAATCCTGCTCTCTGAAATAAACGTTGCTGCATCTCTTTGATTGATAGTATAAATTATCCAATCAAATAAGCTGAACGTGTTTAATATGTTGTGCTTGGTTTGATGGACAAGTACGATACTATCAAATCATTGTGAAATAACCAGGATGAAAAGTAACTAAGTGCATTTACGTAGTGTAATTCAATTTTTTTTAGGTAAGTCTACTTTATGAGTGTTTACATTTCTTACTTTATAAATATACCCCACTTCATTAGAGTGAAACATGTTGCTTTTTTCTCTATTACATGTATTTAGGCTATCGATAGTTTTTTTGCACATTAAGATTTTACAAACAAAACACATCAGTTTACAATTACCTTGACCAGCTTTAGCATAAAAAAAAGAAAAAGTGTGGTCATATTGCCGATCCATTTTTTCAGTAAAGAATACTCCACTCATAGTGACACAACTCTGAGGGTCATCCAGCTAATGAGTACTTTTACTTTGGATACTTATTGCTGAATGGAGCAATTATTATATGAAAATGAGCATAATATGTCCTCTTATGCCAAGGGCACTCACTAAACCTCTGGGAGCAGCACTAAACAAAGTAGTCAGGATGTGGTGTCAGAATTGAAATCTTCCTTTGTGTTGTTTCAACATGGACAAAGGGCTTCATTGTGTGTTTATACTTTGAGTTATCAAAGGGTTAATGGTGATATTTTAGGAATAATCATAATAAAATACATAAGATTAGAGATTTCTACCTTTTACAGTTTATTGAACCAGCGGTACGGCAGATAAAAGACATTGTCCTTTGTTTTATCTCTCCGAGCACGTCATGCTCATCAAGTGTTTTTGTTCCTTCTTCAACCTCTCCCGTTGCAATCTGATTCTGTCTTGCACTGAAAGCAGCCGGCTGAGGATGAATACAAGTGGTGGAGGACTAATAGGGAAGACAATGTGAGCAGAGCCTCTTCAGGTGGATATTGACCAAGGGGGAGAAAAGCTGATGGAATTTCATTGACCCTAATGGCAAGCTGCACCATGTTACACAAGCAGATCAATGTCGTCTCTCCCTCTTTTCTCCAATCACCTTTCTGGGGGACTTTTAATGCTCAAACGTGTTGGTGTAGAGAAGCGAGGGAGCACCTGAAAACATTTACAGATGAGTGAGAAACGGTTCCATGCTGCTCCTCAGGATTGTTGGTAAGTGCGTTTGATCTGCGAGATTGAAGAACGGCGAGTCAAGGTTTCAGCTGCCGTTGTATTTTCCTCCTGCGACTTCAGAGGGAATGTAGGAAATGGAGAGACCCTGTGATGTGGAAGATCCTGCACAGATTCTGCATGTGCTTCCCTCACTCTGAGAGACATTTTGTATTCACGCTGTGGACGTGTTGCCTTTATGTTCTGTGACCAAGGTCAACGGTTGAAAATATCTGATTAAATCCATCTGGTTGATTTACGATTCTGAGTTTTATAAGGACAAGCGTGCAGGGTCAAGATCTCTGACTTACAACAGGCACAACAATGATGAAGTCAGTGTTTCATGTCTGCTGGGGATACATCTGTCAGGCCTGAAGCTGAGAGCAACAGGAGTGTCAGACATGTGTTTGATCATTACATAACATTCTCATGTTCACTGAATCCATATTTTATTTGAATGCAGGTATGTTTTTATTCCAGTTACAGCGTATTCCACATCTGGGGGAAATCAAACAACTGGAAAAGTGCAGTTTTTTCTTTAATTAATGGAGGTTTTGATCCAACATAGATCTTTAAACCTGTCAAGCCTTATATCTGAACGTTTATTTTTAGATCTGCAAAGTCTGCATTCCTATCATAAAACCACAGAGTCTACAGCCTCCTGTAGCGGCTCTGGATGGCTGCAATGCTCATGTGAAGAAAAGTAAAAATGTTTACTGATAGGAAAAAGAGTTTCGTCTTTAAAGGTCTTTGCAGTCTATAACAGGATGCGATAACATTAAAAAAAAACATGTACATATATACAGTAAATGTGAGGTATAAATGTGTGAGAGGGGTGAAAGCAGAAAAGTCTAAATGTTAAAACATATTGTATTTAAGCTATATAAGGTAACAGAGGACATTTCTGTGCAGTTTAATCATTGATACAAGTTTAGCGTGTTAACATGCTAACCACATCCCAGGCTTAAATGCTATTTGTTTAGCAGGTATTTGGTCATGAACAACAGCTTTGGACAAGTGTAAATGGTGTAATTTCAAGGGAGCGCAACATTCATTTGGATTCATCCTCTGGGGATCATGACAATTGTTGGCAATCTGTCTAACAGTATAAGTAGATATTTCTGTCTGGACTAAATGGAGGACCAACACCGTTTCTCTAAAGCCAGATGTTCGCAAAAGAAAGACTCTGAATGTTGAATTTTATTCCAAATATTCAAATATCCAGCATTTAAAGGAAGAATAGTTGTTGAACTGTGTAAAAATGAAGTTTCTCAGCTATTTAAGCAACAGTTAAAAACGTTTCTCTAGACTCTAAACCCCCCCCCCCCCCCCAACAAAAAAAAATACAAAAAGAAATGTATGGGCGTTACATTTGAGCTGTTCATTAAACAAAAAAGGGGAAAAACCTGCTGAATGAGAAGAGAGTATAAATGGCCATGTTCCAATTAGTGAAAAAGATTGAATTATCATTCTCCAGGTGAGAAGCAATACATCAGCCAAGCAGGTCATTGGATTTCAGACTCGGGGGTGAAGGGATTTGGTCAATCATGAAACCGCCGATTGATTTTCTTCTCTCTATTTGCAGAACTTGGCACACAACAGAAGGACATTTCTGTCCCTGGGCCCGCTGATTGAATGTAATTTGGTTTTTATGAAGGAAGCACACTTACCACCTGTTTTCTATTTTCTTTGGTTGACATTTGGGGATATGAGATATGTTTGTGAAATACTTGAAGACAAAAACAACAACAAAGAAAACAGTTTGACTTTGAAGAGTTGAGTCTCTGTGATAAATGTTGCTGGACTGTTATGAGGAGATTAAAATGGAATTATGTGAGCTGAATGTCAAATCAAATCAGGTCTTAACTTTTAAAGCAAATTTTGTTATGCATTCCACTTTATTTCCCTTGAATGTGAACTGTGGTATCGGCTTGGCAATTTATTAGCTGTACATTTGTCACAATCTTAAGGAGAACCCAAATGCAGCACTCGAGAAACCAATTGGTAATAGACTTTATTGGAGATTCCACTGGATCTGAGGAATACCAACCGAGCAGTTTAACGCACCGGAGGACAGCGGGCAGAAGGTAAGTCAGGGACAGGCAGAGAGTCAGGGAGTAAGTGAGGCGGTCAGCGTAGATACAGGCAGGGTCGGATAACAGGCCAGACAGGATAGTCGAGGGACAGGCAGGATCAGGGAACAGGCAGAGCAGGCAGATCGAGGACAGGCAGGGTCGGATAACAGGCCAGACAGGATAGTCGAGGGACAGGCAGGATCAGGGAACAGGCAGAGCAGGCAGATCGAGGACAGGCAGGGTCGGATAACAGGCCAGACAGGATAGTCGAGGGACAGGCAGGATCAGGGAACAGGCAGAGCAGGCAGATCGAGGACAGGCAGGGTCGGAACCGGGTAGGCAATCTGGTATCAAACGCGGGAAAGACAAGCATGAGGCAAAGTACAATCTGGCAAAGAGTGTGTGTAAGGTGCGGGTTTAAATACTGGCAGAAGCTAATGGGTGCAGAAGAGAAAGAGAGTGAGCTAATGAGTGGGTGTGGAAAACAGGTGAGACAGGTGAATGGAAAACTACTGGTGAATGATGGAGCAGACTATGACAGAACCCCCCCCCTTAATGGACGAATTAATACTCATCTGAAAAAGTTCTTTCGGCCTCCCTCTCCTGCCCCCTGTGGGAATCTGCGTCCTCATCAGAAGCCGGCCCCTCGCTGTCCTCCTCTGAAGAGCTGACGGTAAGAGGAGAGACTCTCCCTGTGTCTCTGCCCGTCGACGTGACGGTCTTAGATGGTTGCTCGGGATCACGCCGATGGAACTCCCTGATGAGCCGGGGGTCCAACACATGACGAGCTGGAACCCAAGCCCTCTCCTCAGGGCCGTAACCTTTCCAGTCCACCAGGTACTGGAATCCTCTTCCTCTGCGACGGGAACGAAGAATTCGTCGGAGAGTGTACGTAGGCCTGCCGTCAATCATCCGGGGGGGTGGTGGGGGAGGGACCGCAGGAACCAAGGCACTCTCTCGGACAGGTTTGATCCTGGAAACGTGGAAGGTGGGATGGATCCGCAGAGTCCGAGGCAGTCTTAGCCTTACGGCCCGTCCACACTACAGCGTCGACAACTCCAATCTGCCCATTCCCTTTGAATGGGGTGACGTCACGTTGCCTCGCTTTTTCGCCGAACTTAATTGTGGGTAGCATAGCAGTCTGTCTCCGCCGTCAGAAGTTGAACACGCCGGAGACGCCGGAGTAGCCAGCGCCAGCCAATCAAATCCCGTTTCGGAAAATCTGACAGCTCAAGCCGTAGCCAATCAAACCACGTCTAAGCTGGGAGAGATATCCCGCCGTTCATTTCTATATTTAAAAAAAAGTTGGAGGAGAAACTAACTATCGCCGTAGCAAATCACCCGGTTTTGTATGACCAGACCCTCTTCACCTACCGGGATACAAACCGGAGGAACCAGGCATGGAGGGAGGTGGCAGAGACAGTGGGTGAAACTGGTAGGTTTTCGCCTGTTTGGGGAGTTTATATATTTATTGCTCCCATAAAATCCCCGGGGTTTTTTGCTTTGTATGTCGGGGGCGGGAGATTCATGTGATTGGTTGTTGGTCGTGTTGCTTGAATAAAATCCCCAAGCTACAGACACGCCCAGCTCCAAGCTTTTTTTGAAGCTGTAGTGTGGACGCTCCGTTACTGCTGCGGGATTGATTATCCTGACAATCTCAAAAGGTCCAATGAATCTAGATGCAAGCTTCTTTGAATCCACCCGTAAAGGAATATCCCGGGAGGAAAGCCATACCTTTTGGCCCACCTGGTAGACAGGTGCTTTGGAACGTCGGCGGTTGGCAGAGGAGGCGTACCGGTTGGCCGAACAAACGAGAGTTTTCCGGGCTTGATTCCAGGTCCGCCGACAACGACGGATGAAAGCCTGGACTAACGGACAGGTAACCTCCCTCTCCAGGGCTGGAAACAGAGGGGGTTGAAACCCGTAAGCACACTGAAATGGGGACAGCTTGGTGGCAGAACTGACCAGAGTGTTGTGGGCGTACTCGACCCAGAGCAGTTGTTTAGCCCAGGCCGCCGGGTGCTTGGAGACTATACAGCGTAAGGTCGTCTCCATCTCCTGGTTCTTTCTTTCTGTCTGACCGTTGGATTGCGGATGGAAACCGGATGACAGACTGACCGTGGCCCCAAGGAGCGTGCAGAATTCCCTCCAGAACACCGAGGTAAATTGAGGACCACGATCGGAAACCACATCAGTAGGCAGCCCATGGAGCCGGAACACATGGAGCAGGACCAGCTCTGCCGTCTCTTTAGCTGAGGGGAGCTTGGGTATCGGCACAAAATGAGCCATCTTACTGAATCGGTCTACCACCGTCAAGATGGCAGTGTGTCCGTTGGACTGTGGCAGACCAGTAACAAAGTCCAGAGAAATGTGAGACTAGGGGCGATGAGGGATAGGCAGAGGTCGTAGGAGACCAGCAGGAGCTTGGTGAGAAGACTTGTTTTGATTGCAAACAGGGCAGGCATTAACAAATTCCCTGGTGTCCTCCTTAAGTGTTGCCCACCAAAACCTTTGCTGGACTACCTCCCATGTACGTTGGATCCCAGGATGGCAGGTGAGTCTGGAGTTATGAGCCAACTGGATAACATCAGACCTCAACGAACAGGCAGTTCGGAGGACAGGCACTGGGTCCCGGCTGGTCCTGCTGGGCGGCCTTGACCCTCTCCTCCACCTCCCAGATGAGGGCGGCGACGAGCTGAGGAGTCGGAAGGATGGTGTCCAAGCCCCTGGGAATGTTACCTCCCTCTCCAAATTGACGAGAAAGAGCGTCAGCCTTAATGTTCCGAGAACCAGGGCGGTAGGAGAGGGAGAAATTGAACCGAGTGAAGAAAAGGGCCCATCTAGCCTGTCGGGAATTCAGTCTGCGGGCCGACCGGATGTACTCCAAATTCTTGTGGTCGGTCCACACCAGGAAAGGTTGACTGGTCCCCTCGAGCCAGTGACGCCACTCCTCCAGAGCCAACTTCACTGCTAGCAGCTCCCGGTTTCCCACATCATAATTCCTTTCCGCTGGAGTCAAACGCCTTGAAAAGAAAGCACAGGGATGGAGTTTTTGGCTGTCCATTGCTCGCTGAGACAGGATGGCTCCCACCCCCATATCAGAAGCATCCACCTCCAAAACAAACTGTCTTACAGGATCGGGTACTTGGAGGATGGGGGCGGAGGTGAACCTGGCCTTAAGGTTCTGAAACGCCTCCTCAGCCGAGGAGGACCACTGGAACATGACCTTAGAGGAGGTCAGGGCTGTGAGAGGAGCGGCCAAGGTACTGTATCCACGAATGAACCTCCGGTAGAAGTTGGCGAACCCGAGGAACTGTTGTAGCCGCTTCCGGGATTCTGGAACCGGCCAGGAAGTGACTGCATCAACCTTGGAAGGATCCATCTCGATGCTCCCCTGTCCCACGATGTATCTGAAAAGAGACAGAGGATGTGTGAAACTCGCACTTCTCCGTTTTAACAAACAGCGAGTTCTCGAGCAATCTCCTGAGAACCGCCTGGACGTGGTGCACGTGTTCCTTCAGCGTCTTGGAAAAGATCAGGATGTCATCCAAGTAAACAAACACGTGTCGGTCCAACATGTCTCGGAGCACGTCATTTACCAACGCCTGGAATACTGCAGGGGCGTTGGTAAGCCCAAAAGGCATGACTAGGTACTCGTAGTGCCCCGAGGTGGTGTTGAAGGCGGTCTTCCACTCATCCCCCTCGCGAATACGTACCAAGTGGTACGCGTTACGCAAGTCCAGCTTCGTGAATACGGTTGCTCCCTGCAGCAACTCGAATGCAGAAGAGATAAGAGGCAGTGGGTATCGATTCTTGATCGTAATGTCATTAAGACCCCGAAAGTCGATACAGGGCCTTAGGGTCTTGGAGCTATGTGGAGACCGGAGAACATGAAACTGGATTGTTTCGTGATGGTTCCCAGACAGGAGCATGTGAACGGGTACAGTCTGATGAGTCACCTTCCCCAGCAGGTGACCGTCTAAGGCATTGGCTGGAACTGGGCGAGACAAAAGAACCCGGTCTATTCCCAACGGCAGCATAAGCTTCTCGTCCATTATATTCGCGTCCGAACCAGAGTCAATAAAAACAGCAAGAGCCTGAGAGCTATCCGGTAATAGCAACCTGGCGTGGCTCAATGGTCTCTGAGCAGGAAGAAATCCAGGGGTTTCGCTCACCAGTATGTTCCCCATTACTGCTGAGCCTTGCCTTTTACCGGGCAGTGAGAAACAAAATGGCCGGCCCGGCCGCAGTTGAGACACAGGTTACGACGTCTGCGATGCTCACGTTCCTCCAAAGTGAGGTTGGTGCGACCTACCTGCATGGGCTCATCCCCCCCTGGTTGCGGCTCTGGAGTGAGGTGAGGAGTCGCAGCCAAACTCGGACGTCGGGCGCCCAGGCATGTTGAACTCCCTCCGATCGTCGCTCCCGTCTCCGTGTCTGGATGTGCCGATCCATGCGGGAAGTCAGTTCAATCAACCCATCCAGTGAATTGGGCAGATCAAACGACACCAGCTCGTCTTTAACGCAGATAGGCACACTGGGCTGCCGAATTCCAGTTGCTGAGGCGGCTCTGGGTGCGAAACTCAATGGCATAATCCACCACAGATCCATTACCCTGGCTCAGGTTCAGTAGTCCTCCTGCAGCGTCTGGACCCACAGACACACAGAAAAAGCGGGGAACGAAGAGCAGGCGGGTGTTTGTTGCTCCCATTCCGCTGTGCCCCACAGTCGGGCTTTCCCAGTCAAATGATTGACCGTGAACGCCACACGAGCAGCTTCAGAAGCGAAAGTGTGTGGCTGCAGCGCAAACAGGATAGAACAGTTCGTAAGAAACGGGCTGCAGCCCTCCGGTTCCCCGGTGTAGCGCTCCGGAGTTCCCACCCGTGGCTCCGGAGTAAATCCCATCAGAGGTGATGCAGAAGCGGGTGTCGACGGCATAGGAAGAGTCGCTGGAGCGGCCACTCCTGCCACTAGCTGCTGCACAGTAGCCGTTAGCTGCTGTAGCTGTGCAGATAAATAGGTTAGCGTCTGGTCATGTGAAGAGTTAGCATGATGAGCCTCGGTGGCCAGGGCGGCTATCGAGGCTTGCTGCCTCTGGAGAGCGTCCTCAACTCTCTCGAAACGGTCTCTTGGTGAAGAGGAGTGCCCTGGGTCCATGTTCTGGCCAGATTGTTCTGTCACAATCTTAAGGAGAACCCAAATGCAGCACTCGAGAAACCAAGGAGAATTGGTAATAGACTTGATTGGAGATTCCACTGGATCTGAGGAATACCAACCGAGCAGTTTAACGCACCGGAGGACAGCGGGCAGAAGGTGAGTCAGGGACAGGCAGAGAGTCAGGGAGTAAGCGAGGCGGTCAGCGTGGATACAGGCAGGGTCGGATAACAGGCCAGACAGGATAGTCGAGGGACAGGCAGGATCAGGGAACAGGCAGAGCAGGCAGATCGAGGACAGGCAGGGTCGGAACCGGGTAGGCAATCTGGTATCAAACGCGGGAAAGACAAGCATGAGGCAAAGTACAATCTGGCAAAGAGTGTGTGTAAGGTGCGGGTTTAAATACTGGCAGAAGCTAATGGGTGCAGAAGAGAAAGAGAGTGAGCTAACGAGTGGGTGTGGAAAACAGGTGAGGCAGGTGAATGGAAAACTACTGGTGAATGATGGAGCAGACTATGACAACATTCTTACTTGCTACAATATGCATTCCTTTAATAAATGATTGCCAAACTCATAGTAAGGGTTAGGGTTAGAAGCTTTTCATTTGTTCAATAAATAGCTCCTTTTTGTAAAACCAAAAAGACAAACAGCAAAGGACAGATTGAAATGCTTGGTGCCCCCAAACCCACTAAGAGAAATAATTGTATCATTTTCTTTTACCTTTTTTGTTTCTTTGCAGCTGTTTTGTGTCTTCTCATCGTAGTGTTGTGTCCTTGTTATCATTCTTTGGTGAGTCTTTGTAGTCATTCTGTAGTGTTTTTTTGTCCCTTTTTGGTGTTGTGGGTCTTTTCATTTCATTTCAAACCTTTATTTATCCAGGTTTATCCCTTGAGATCATTGATCTCTTTTTCAAGGGAGACCTGCTCAAGTAGGTTCCACATGAAACATAAAAACAACAGAACAACAAAAAGGACATCATACAGCATCATTACAGGGATTACAATTTACAATAAGATTCCACATAAACAGGTACCAACAGCATCCGAATGAGTAGCATCCAACCGAGCTTTAAAAACATTTAGTGGCACCAGATTGCTCAGTTCCCATTTAATTTGCAGACTGTTCCAAGACAGAGGAGCTGCGCATCTAAAGGCTATCTTCCCTAAGACAGTCCTAGCAGTTGGCACATTTAATAAAACCACAGCATGCGATCTCAGGCAGTAGCCACTTACAATTCGCCGTGAGATCAGGGAGCAGATGTAGGATGGAAATTTCCCTAACATGGCTTTATATATAAAAATGTGTCAGTTGTTGGGGAAAATTTTCCAAGGCCCATAACTTAGACCCAGTTTATCAGTTCAAACTGTCCTGACTGAGCACACGCACCTCGTAACCTTGGCTGCTGTGCTCTCAGTGTTCTGTCTCCCTGTTCCTGCCTGTTGGCGTCAGCTGATAGAGGTGTTATGATTCTATGTTCCTGCCTGTTGGCGTCAGCTGATAGAGGTGTTATGATTTTATCTTGTTATGCAGCATGTTGATGATGCTCTCTGAACTAGCTAAATACATGGGTCTGGGGTAGAGTTCTTCAGAATTGACGTGGCAACTCTACCGTGCAGTCAGATCGTGACTGCTGTGACTTGTGATGTGAATCCTCCGGCCGAAACTCCAAATAAACCATCAGTGTTTGACATCAAAGCTCCTGCTCCTCCCGTGTCTCTTTCCTGAGTCGGTGACTCCCACTGCATTGCTGCTACACAGAAGTTTCCCTTACACCAGTGACTGAGCCTCCGTACAGTTAGTGAAGGCAAACCTGCCCTTGCATACAGGGTACAGTGATGGGTTAATATTACTGTGGGCGTCATTGTGGATTATTATGTGTTCTTTCTTTCTCTCTATGTAGGTGTTTTGCATTAATGTAATGTTGTAATAATTATTGTGTTGTTGACTTGGATCTCTGTCTTAATTTAATTGACTTACCAAAAATAAATCTTAACAATTATTTCATAAGGAGGCTCTAATACAAACACCCGACTGTCTAATATTGTTTATTATTATTATTATTATTCTGGTAGTGGAGACCTCCCTGGCCATCCCTCTGATCCCTTCTCTGTCAACATCCCTTATGAAACACCCACATTTGAATTAATATATCATTAAAATGTATTTAGTTTACTGATGAACTGGAACCACAGCGCGTTCAGCAGCTTCGTTCCTCTACCAGGGGACGGGCCAACACATGGTTTCAATATGCAGCAGCACTGCTCGCTTAATGCAGACAACACACACACACACACACACACACACACACACACACACACACACACACACACACACACACACACACACACACACACACACACACACACACACACACACACACACACACACACACACACACACACACACACACACACACACACACACACACACACACACACACACACACGCCCACACACGTACACACACATACCATGTATACATCACTTCAGGGGACATTACATTGACTTACATGCATTTCCTGGAGACTTATCCTAACCTTAACCATAACCAACACATGCCCTAACCCTTACCATTACCCTAACCCTAAACCTAACCAAGTCTTCACCCTAAAGTTAATGATCCCCCTTATGGGGACCTCCAATTTGTCCCCATAAGGGCGGCGAGTCCCCACACGTTACTGTGTAAACAGATTTAGGCCCCCACAAGTATAGTAATGCACACACACACACACACACACACACACACACACACACACACACACACACACACACACACACACACACACACACACACACACACACACACACACACACACACACACACACACACACACACACACACACACACACACACACACACACACACACACACACACACACACACACACACACACACACACACACACACACGCACGCACGCACACACACACACACACAATGTTGTAATGCGATATGTGAGTGATCTCACATGACGTTTAGCTTTGATTTGAATCATATGCAGCGGCACAAAGAAAACATTTGTAGGAGAATTTACCAGTATTGTGGTTTTTTCAAGAGAGATGCTGTTCTCCTACAAGTAGCGTAACAATACAATATAACTTGAGCGTTAGAAGGGTCAAATTAAGCTCAGCAGTGACGTCAAATGGGACTGTTTAAAAAAATGCATTTCCAGTAAAAGAACACATTCAGAGCTATTCTTGGGTTTCGCTCTTTGGGGAGAGTCTGGGTCTGGCGTCCGATGTATGAGAATCCTGCTCTCTATCACAAGAAACACATGCATAATCCCACATACGTGTGCTTGCATGGGCACTTGCAGATTTTCCTGTCTGCAAAAATGCAAATTCAATGGAGCGCATAAAAAACCCAAAGCAAGTCATGACCCCAGTGTGCATGTCACTCACACACACTCTCAGAGGGGGTGAGGCTATCTGTGGACCCAGTCATGCTTCACCCATGCAGAGGTGTCTGTTAGCAGTGGGAGTTATCATTGGCCATGGCGGCTTATTCCTCTGCTCGGGGATGCCATGCCAGGAAATGACTGATAACAGTGCACAGCGATGTCTGGCTCTCAGCAGCCGCTCATGTCGACCCGGGTCGAGATGCAGTAGTGATGGGGAATATGTGCACATATATCATAAAGTACAGGCCCCTTCGTCCTTTATCCTTTCTACTAATGACATGTATTACGTTCCATTAGCTCTCAAAGGGTAAACAGGATGGAAAACGCAGTTCACTCCGAGGTAAAACCAAATTTTTCTGATCTAATAATTGAAACATTATTTTTGCAACATCAAGCTGCAAAATATAAACGCTGATAGATATAATAAGCATGGAGGGAAATTGATTATTTCTGTAATAGCCCAAGAGAGGATCATAACTTTCAGTCATATGCTGTGGTATTTAATTTAAGTGATTCAATTTATTCACTGAAATGTTGTCATCTAGTCTTCTGCCAAAACCACTTTCTGCTTGTGCAGGGGAAATGGGATGGTCTAGACATCTTTCACCTTAATTGACAGAACGAAGGACCAAGATATCTAAGGGTTTGGAGTTTTCTCTTTTTAATGGAAATGCTCAGGAATTTCTAAAGAACAGCTTCCTTGATATTTTCAGGAAGTAAACATCTGTGGGGAAATTGTGACACAGTTCAAGTATGACGTAAGCCAGGGTTTCTGCATATGACAAGGAGCACTTAGTCAGTGCTTAGTTGGTGAGGTTACAGATGAAGTTAAACAAAATAATGAAAAAAAACCTATTAATGACAAGATGAGGCTACACTGTGTTTTATTTCACTACAGTGCCGAAGTTAACCATTAATGATTTTAATCAGAATTCAAACTGATAATGTATTTGGTCAATATGCTTAATAACAAACAGTTTGTCGTCCTGAACACCTTATTTTCTCGTAATGTTGAAAATGTACCTACAGGTAAAAAGCAAGAAGGTAAGTAAAACAGGGTAAGGACTATGTGAAATATGTCAGCAGCAGCAACAACAACAACAACAACAACAACAACAACAACAACAACAACAACAACAACAACAACAACCACCGTAATGGAGACAAGGCTGAGTGAACTGTCAATTAGCTTTTTAACAATCTGCTCAGCAACAAGCAAGCACCAGATTACTTTTGTATTTCCTTCGAAAAATCCCCTAATGTTTCCTTTTCTATGGACGTATCCTGAGTACCGAAATGTAATCAATTAGAGTAAGTAAAGGTGATTGAAATTGGTTGCATTTTTTTTTTCATTCCAAGTCAAGAACTTGTTTTAAAAAAAATAATGTCAACGAAGCATGCTTGACAGAGTGTTTCCAACCAACTCATGGATCTAACGTTAGCCTTATAAGCTAACCAAGCTCATTACAGATGACAAAAAGGGCAGACAAACATTTGAGATGAAGACACATCTATCTTTGGATTATCCAGGTTTGTGTTGACATGGTGTTGATGTCCACACTTAGACTGACCTTGTTGGTGTCAAAAGTCTAAAGATGTTCTCATGAATAAACCTAATGGTGATAAGCAGCCGGGACAAAAGCTGACACTCACAACCACCTGCAATATAATCAAGGTCGGTTTGCCTTTTTATTGCTGAATTTAACAGAAACCAGCACTTTGATTAAATGATTCTTTGATTCACTTTTGTCTGGCTTAATCAAAGATGCTTGTCAAGGTTGCAGATAAGATGTATACCAACCATACAGTCTATGAGACTAACACGTTTCTGAGAATCCTTTATTTACCTGGTGTGTCCTTGTTTCAAGGTTAACTGCCTTATAATACAGAAGCATTATATTAGGTTGCATGTAAAAAAGATTATTTTAGTATGTCGTCTTTTAAAGCTGTGGATGACACCTTGCATGCTATTCTGTTCACGGTGAGCAGTTCTGTGATAAACCTGCTGAACAGACATAGTTACTAATATGAATAACTTTTATGAAGACATTACATAGCATCATTAAAACTGCATATACAAATATTATGGATAATGAGGGAATTGAGCAAGCAACTACTAGCTCTATTTCGAAATAAAGGTACAACTTGAGACAGAAGTTAAAAATCGTCTTTATCGTGCAGGATACTGAACATGTTTCCATCCACATGGTTAGAAAAGTCCTAAAGGGATTTGGAAATACCTTCCGAACAGCAGCAACTGTGGGCTTCTTGAAATATCACCGGGTGTATCTTTAGGAATTTTGGATACTTGGCTCTGTGACTCAAATGAGAGGCTAACAAGTGAACACTGTGTGTGTGAGAGCCGGTGCGATCGTGCATGCAATGCTATTCCTGAGTTTGTATGCAAAACAAAGAGAAACAGAGTGGCTGCATGTGTTATTTCTGCCGGGCTTTACACATTGAGTCGACAAAACAATCTATTCCAATTAAAGCGGCTGCAGCCCTGGTGACTGCAGGAGGGGCTGAGCTCCATCGGATCACATCATCCTTTGAAAAAACCCAGATTGGCTGATTGTGGTCTGAAGGGAAAACAGGGCCCTTCAGAAACAACTAGTGTGGGCCGGCAGCAGGAGAGAGGTGGGGGGCCGAGATAGTCCAGAAAGTTCCACGACGAAGTGTTATCAGCGGGAGGAGGGACAATCCATTTATCCTGGTTGTAGCCCCGGTTTAGCGCTCTTACTGCATGTGGGGCGCGCAGGCAAATTAATTATGTGGCGGAGATTAATTAGCTGATGTTGAGGGAAAACTGTGACTGTAAAACTTTACAGGGCTGCACAGCTGACTAGACTAATTGGGCATTCATGAACTCTTAATAGATGCTACTCTGATGCTGAGTGGTGTGTTGGTAGTAGAGCTGGAGCAGAGAGAGAGCCGGAAAAATAGAGATAGAAACAATAAGAGCAGGGAGAAAATGGCCCTGCTGAAGGATTTTAATTTGATTATGAAAGCTTTATCTAGAAGCCCCTGCACAGGCTTTAGCTAAATCTATATATTATTTCCAAGTACCTTTATCCCCCCTTCTATTATAATCAATATTTTTATATTAAGAGAGGATAAAGAGACTATGTGCATGTGAAAGAGGTGGTAGGGACGCACCCACAGAGAATTACCTATTCATACCTATTTTCAGCTTGCAGCTTGGAAGGAGTATTCAGTTCTTCACTGTCAAAGCACCAATACTTTTATTTAAAAATACTTCATTTCAAGCCCCATTTCGAAATCTTACTTTAAGGGCTGTGGTATTTAGTGGAATATATTAGCAGAAATGTAAAATAATATTCATAACTACAGAGTGTAATCCCCTGGAACTGAACATAGTTGTTTTAAAGGTCAACCGCTTCCAGCTCCAGGAAATTGTATTGCTCCTAAAGTATCAAAGTATTTAAATTAATAGTAGCCCCTGTGACATTTCAATGAATCCAGTCTGTCAACGAGAACATGAAAGCTGTAGTATTACTTGCTAAATTGCTTCTTTATAATGAAAGATAAAATAGTTGTGTGATAACTTTTCAGAGTTGCAAAGTCCTGACAGTAAGTATTAAAAAAGCATGTGCAGCATTTTTGTGTGCGTAGACCCTTTTAATATTTATGTTACTCAAGCTGAGCTTTGAAAATGTTCTGACACAAGTATCTTTAGACTTCTCTTTAATCTTTGGCTTTCTTGGTGACATTGTTGGGCCTGTAACCGGTATTTAAATGACCGAATAATGACATTGACCAGATTAAAACTCAATAACCAGGCTCCCCCCTACCTCTCCGACCTGATCCACCACTACACCCCTTCCCGCAGCCTTCGCTCATCAGAAGCGAACCTCCTCTCTATCCCCAAGAAAACCAAGCTCCGAACCTGGGGGGATAGAGCCTTCTCCATCGCTGCCCCCACCCTCTGGAACTCCCTCCCACAACACATCAGAGACTGCACTGACCCCCCCACTTTCAAAACACTGACCAAAACACACCTCTTCAGACTGGCTTTTAATCTGTGAATTATGCTGTATTGCTGTTTTAATAACTTTTAAATGTTATTTTATCTTGTTCTAATAACTTTTAAATTCTATTTTATCATGTTTTATCACCACTGTAAAGCGTCTTTGAGCACCTGGAAAAGCGCTTTGAAATGCAATGTATTATTATTATTATTATTATTATTATTAAAACATGACAAGGGCTCTTAACTACACATTGATTTTTGTAACTGAAGTCACATAGAAACACGTAAATCCCGCAAAATGTCCACAAGGACTTACTTTTCAGCACTAGCACTAAAGCTGTACACTATTTCAAAGTAGCCCGTGTTCTTTTCTCCTGTGAGTGAGTCAGTGTTGTTGAGGTGGAAACAGGTTATTCTGGAAATTGCATCAGTTCTTGTTTGACCCAGAGAAACGTGACATCCACACTGCCTTCTGTATTCTTGATTAGTAGTAACTAAAACTGCATTCCTGTCGGTCCCTCCAGATGTGACTGCTCTGAAGGGCCATCTGGAGACATGACACCTTCAAAGCAACACTAAAGCAGAACATGCAAGTTGTGTGTTATCGCTGCACATGCCAAAAGCAGCTGTCTGATAATCTTACAGCAGGAATCAGCCTTCACACACTCCTTCTCTGTACTCTGTCTCTCCTCTCCCCTGCGCCTGCAGCCAAACCGGTTCTGCTGATAGCTGTTGATAGTCTTACTCAACACTATTAGAACGGCGGGCGCATCAGGGAATAGTAGGCTTGCTCTTTGAGGGCAAACAGAATAAAAGGGAAGGAAGATATTGCGTTGGTTTGCATTTTAAGGGTTAACATATTCCCAGTAAACCCTAGGGTAAATCTAGGCCACATTCAAATATGAAACAGCTTCTGAAAGGTTTTTTGCAGCTTAATGTCTCTAAGATGTTGCTGCTGATGTTTTCAAAGTAGATAAGATTTGAATAAATAATCCCTTGCCTCTCTAACGAATTTAGGAAGAAGATCACAACCCTGGGCATAAACAACGTTTGTTTTTCCTCATGGTTTGGATTGTGTAAGAGTTTGAGGTTACTTATCTGCCCACCTTAAATTGTCTAAATCTATTACACTCACTTTAATAAACTCCTGACAATCAAGGCAGGGATAAGAATTTAAAGAATTCACCAAATACACAGCTTTTTCGTTTTTCATATACAACTGTGACGAGTAAGCAGAGTTAGTAAGTTGAGAATCCTCCCTGTTTACATGTAGGACCTGTGAGCGAAGGAAAGGTTAATCAACACACATACGCAAAAGAGTTGAATTTGCATTAATTGGGTTTATTGATGAGAAAAAGAAGAGCTAAGCCAAGTGTGAATTTGATCTTGTGTGGACTTGTTTTCAGTATAAACTAAGGTTTTCACTTTGTGTGTATTTGCTTAAATTGGGTTTATTGATTAAAATAAGATGGTCAAGTCAGGAGCTTTTTAAATTTTAAAATATGTTTATTGATGAAGACTCAGAGACCATCTGAGAATTATTATTGTTTTTTTGTTTTCTTTTGTACTTTGTTATAATTATTAATTTGAGTGAGAAAAAAAAAGGAAAAAAAGAGAATATATATATATTATTGTTGTATGTTTTTGTTTCTGACATGTTCAATAAACTGACTTAAAAAAAAAAACGTAGGTAACAATAAGCTGTCTAAGTCAGTAGCTTTTTCCTTTTGAGTGAAGTTACTTTTCAATGTTTTTACTGATAAATACCAATAAGCCATATATTGTTTAAGTCAAGATGTATTCAATTCCGTGTGAAGTGATGATCTTCAAGTGTAATTAGGCATACTGTAGGCTACATTGATAAAACTGCGGTTCTGCAACCTTGCCACAGGAACTTAGGCTCTGCGGTACGAGCGACAGGGAGCAGGAGCTGAGCAGGTTGAGGAGAGCACACTATTTTTAGAGTAGCGCACAAACATTTATACACACTTGTAATATGTGATATATAAACCTATGTTAAGAAAAATCTACTTATACGCCCATCTCGATAAGCAACACCAGATTTTACATACAGGACATTCATGACAGTTGCATCCTTGATTCATGTGCATCTGAATGACAGCACATAATGCTCAAAATATCCTGCCGATGAATGCATTCATAAAACAGTGTGATCCTGTAATCCAGAGAGATGGCTGCAGTGTATAAACAGACTCATGCTCAAGCCCGATAGAGTGGAAATCATGACTCGAGTCATCCTCTTCGCTTATTAAGATCTGAAGAGACACCGCATCAGCAGACGGATACATAATGGATGAATACAAATAGATAAACCAAGAAGAAGATAAAAAACATCAGACATGCTAAAAATAAAATATTTCTTTATTATGGTATTAATTCCTTACTTCTTTTCATAAAAAACTATTTACAGTACACTGTAATGATCTGCAAATATATAGAGTGGAAATCATGACTCGAGTCATCCTCTTCGCTTATTAAGATCTGAAGAGACACCGCATCAGCAGACGGATACATAATGGATGAATACAAATAGATAAACCAAGAAGAAGATAAAAAACATCAGACATGCTAAAAATAAAATATTTCTTTATTATGGTATTAATTCCTTACTTCTTTTCATAAAAAACTATTTACAGTACACTGTAATGATCTGCAAATATATAGAGTGGAAATCATGACTCGAGTCATCCTCTTCGCTTATTAAGATCTGAAGAGACACCGCATCAGCAGACGGATACATAATGGATGAATACAAATAGATAAACCAAGAAGAAGATAAAAAACATCAGACATGCTAAAAATAAAATATTTCTTTATTATGGTATTAATTCCTTACTTCTTTTCATAAAAAACTATTTACAGTACACTGTAATGATCTGCAAATATATGATGTGCGCAGAGCTTTTATATATCTGACGTTTATATCAAGAAACATCTGAGGAACAAAAACAAAACGGCTCATGCCTGAAAGTGACTGAGAAAATAATAGCAGCAGGTAAAAGGTCCTTTAGAGCTCTCGATGCAGTCAGACGTCGATAATGTCGTATTATACGAGGCGAAACTTGAAGGTATGATAATATTAAACTGCATGGTGCTTATCTTTATGTAACACATTTACTGGCACAGTCTAAAATCTGAATGTCATTATCAATGTCATGAGTCTTTTATCAGATGAGCTAAACAGTAGTGTGTTGCTAACAGTACAGAAAGACGGTAAAATGCATGTTTGAAAAAGGAAAGTAATAGGACATGCACTACCAAAGCATGTCATGAACTGCAGTCTGCCCCGATATTTGGCTCCCGATCATATTGTAACAAACGTAGTAGTAGAAAAATAGATTTAGTTCATTTACATTAGCTTTGTCTCTTCATCTACATGGTTAGTAATGAATACCCAAAGCATCTCTACACCAACAAAGACGTTCATTTCCAGTTGAATGTCCGGCCCACCAGCTCAAAAAACTTCTTGTTGGGTTCGTGAAAGAACTTGTAGAGTTTTTGCAGGACGGCAGGCGCGACATAAGGGTGAGCCCGGCCTTTTGAATCATGTAAACACCGTTCTTGCCCGTGGTCTCTCAAACAGTAGAATCCTTTAGTTTTATTGAAGTAAAAGTTTGAGCCGTTCAGCTGGGGTTCAAGTTTTAGGAATGTTTCCACCTTTTTCATTTCTGGGAATGGGTCCCTTATCAACTCATCCCCGTCCACCACGTGGATGCTCTTCAGGGGGAAGTATTGCAGCCAGTTCTGCATGTGAACATAGTACAGGCTGCGATTGAGAGCCTTGTATCCCAGGTTGATCTCGCCGTCCTTCACCAGAACCGACTCTATGGGCTGGTAGCGCTTGTGCTTCTGGAGACGGTTATAAAACACCTGTGTGTAGTCCGATAGCACCCGCTCCGTGGGGTCTCTGAGGATGAGCAGCAGCTTGATGTCAGGGTTCATTTCATACATGCGTTTGGGGACTTTGCTGGAGGTAAAATAGGCCGGCGTCTTCTCAACCGTCAGCTGGTCGGGGAAGGCATAGGGCATCTGGCTGAGATACCAAGGCAAGCCCTTCTGAAAGTGACTCTCCCAGTCGAAGAAGTGCACCTCGTTCTGCGCCGCTGCCACTGTGCTGTGCAGACTGAGCATCTCTATCAGCGCCCGCGTGCCCCCCTTCCTCACCCCAATGATTATAATCTGAGGAAGTTGTTGGAGGGTACCATTTGGGTGGCTGCTGGCCCCGTTGTTGGTGGGCGATGAGGTGGAAGGAAGTGGGGGCCCCTCGTCAGTCATTGGCCTGGAGGGGATGGGGGGAGACTGCATCGCAAAAAGCAGCAGCCCGAGAAGCATGGCAGCCATGAGGGAGGTCCGGACCCTGGAGGATTTCAGCCTGGCTAAAGCACCAACACTGTATCCCTCATTGAAAGAACAGCTGCCTGAGCACAATGGTCAAATTGAAAAGCAGAATAACGAAATTCTTCTCTGCCAGTAGAAGTAACTGAAAGAGAGAAAAACATCTGTGATTAGAAGATACCTGTCAAACATCTGGCAGAGACACAAAACACCTCAGGAAATAACCTGACTGCAGGAACGCAATCAATCCCTAATATAAACACCATGCCTGTCAGTTTTATTACAAAGAATGATTTGCAGATATAGTTTATTGCTATTGAGGTGATTATACATTTTAACGTCAACAAACCATAAATAATCAACGTTTTAAAGAGAAAACGGTGTACTCAGTACAGTATAAGTCTTTGGTTTATAACCTTAAGATAAACGTATTTCTGAGTCTTGCATTCAACTATAATAATACACAATATCCAACGCAATTATAAAAACAGATTATCTTGACAAACTCAGTATTTTCAATAAAATAAAATGTAAATAGCCTAAATTGAGTTCATGAAAGCTCTAAAAACGGCATACTATGTTTTGTTTTTTTAAATGTGATGGATTACTTCATTTTAACAGATACGTGCACACGACTGAACCTGAGCTCGGAGATATTTACAGGCGAAAAATCAGGTGTGGTGGATATTGCAAATTAAAAGGCAGGACAACAGCTAAAAAAGACAGAAACGAGTAATAACGTCTCAAACACATAACCTGCTACAGTATGTTGCCGCCTGTTGTCATGTTTTGCAGAGCACATGTATTAATATTCAGTCTTAGTTTGTCTATTCAGTTCGGTACCTCGCTGTTTGCATTGACGGAAAAATCCCAGCCGATCTCTTACCTTTTTAACTATAATAATCCTCTCGACTCGGTTTCATGTCGTGGAGCTTTGAACTCTCAGCTCACAGCAGCGGTACTTCCACATATGATCCAGGCAGCGGTGCACCGTCTCTCCGGACTCTCCCGAGCGCAGAAAAAGTCGCCTCTGACGCGGGGACACAACTTCACCGGAGCGCCTTTTCTGTGCTGTGTTTCCGAGCCAGACGGATCTCACGGACTTTGACTGTCAGCTGTTGAAGCCTACGCCCACATTACGGGACCACTCCCCCCCCCGTGACTCACACCGCAGTAATGGTATTTGACAGAGATAACACTGCTGGTATTATGGGTGATATGAGGAGAGGGGGGTGCAGCAAGTGATCAAGGTGTGACACACAAGTAGAAATTCAGTTGAGAAAGAAGCAACAATGTGATGTGTTAATGTGTCATTCAGCAGAACATTGTTCCAATCTTGCTTTTGTGGAATTATATCAAATAAAAAGTGTTTACCAAGATATTCAAATCCAGCAGTCTGACTTACAGAAATGTGTAGCCTAGAGAGCCTGCGCCTTTTCAGGGTTTTGGTTTGAAAAGGGCTTTTCAGTGGAGCCTCCAGGAGTCCTCCTTCGCTTTCATGGGAAATCAATGAAGGAGACAGACCAGTTATTCATCACTGGCATTCTTCTCCGCCTTTGTCCAGAATGCAAGTGTATCTGTGGGTAAGTCGCCAGGTCCAAGTTGCACAATCTCACCACCTGTTGAGCTGCATATTCTACATTTTTCGGGGCGATGTTCAAATCCTTCTAGCAACAGCGCGTCTTAAATATCACTCCAATCCAAACTTAAGATTTCCTAATGTAAATACAGAGCACACTAGTAGTTTCGCAACTTCCTCTGAGTCACGTTTTGAATCACGGTCAGCGTGAAAAAGTTGGAGTTATTTCACAGAGTCGATGAGTAAGTGGCACATCACTAATGCCAACAGTCAGTGTGTCACAGCAGTGAGCTGTTTGGGTACATAGGCTTGTCCGTGTGACATGTTCAAGTGAATACTGTTTACATTTTTTGTGATCTGTAATTGGGCGTAAAGTATTGCTTGCTTCCCATGCTGATGATAAGCCTACAGCATCAAGGCTTAAGGGCTTTGCAATTGAATATGGATGTATCTGATTTGACACATGTTTGCGAAAAAAATTCTGCTGTGTTGTTCATTTAAATGAAGGCTGTTAGATACATTAAAGCAATGCACTCTATGTGAACAAGCAGGAGGTTTTGGTGCCAAAGTATAAGGTCAACCTCACTTCTTAAATCCATCCTGTAGAGAGAATGCAAACGCATGTGCTTTACTTATTCAGCGCACAAAGTATAAATGCTGATACGACCAAGAGTTTCCCCCCCACATTGATTTTTTGATGCAGTTTGGTAATCCTCACATTCTGCCCTCGTTTCTCCTGGAGAAATGTGAATTCAGCGGAGTCGTGGCGCCTGCTGGTACAATATAACCTCGCTTTGAGGATCATCAGAAGCGTCCGACCACATTAACATGACAATAGTACATATTCACAGACCATAAATACCCTCTGTGCCACCTCAGCGACTTCCCTTACCCTCAGCCCTAAACAGGATGAAGTAACAACAATAGCTTCTCTGTGCTTTTATGGGTGTCACATCTACTGCATATTTCTTCTTTGAAACACCCTATTAAAAACTCGTAAACAGCTTAAAAGAAGATACAGACAAATTAACCCAAACAAGTGACTTTCACTTCTGATGTAAGTCAGACAAATCTTGCGGTGTTGCAACATGATCTGCATGCTTAAAACGTTTTCTTTAGGGCTTGTGCAAAACTGTGCACAGCATTAAAAACAGTTTTTATCTACTTCTGGCAGGCTTAACCAATTCCAAATGGATACAGAGACTGTTATGGGTAAATAAATGATATGCCTGCACTGTGTGAGTCATGGCTCTGATACCAATCTGTCGTGTGAAATATGAAAATGTGTGTTTTTTTTGTACATTTTACCTACACTCAGAATAAGATGTTTAATGCTCCTTCTTGTATGATTTGCAGAGGATACTACGAACAGCTGTCTATCTCATGCTCACATTAATTTATTTCTAACGTAATCACATTAGGATATATTTAGAGCTCTCAAAGACATCATTATACAGAAATAGAAATTCTTTTTAGGAAGGAATCACTGATTATCTTTTTCATGAACACAGAGGTTGATATTTGACAATCCTGCAGGCTCTGTAACTGGTGTAACACGAAAATGTATTTCTACTTGTTGTTCTCCATCTATTAATTGTTTTTCCATACAACACATAGCTTCACCCTCAGGCTACAAAATGTAATTTTGTTAGACTTTTATTCCCAAATGTAATATTCTTGAGATGCACATTTACGTTTCTTGTAAAACTCACTAGGTTACTTTTTATGTTATTCTTGAGGGGAAATAGGTTATGCTTCAGTGTATTTCTCAACACCTGAGGAACAGCAGTTACCATTATCATCGTTATCACTCAATGGCTATTATTTTCACAGTTTAATTATAACACTGTGAATCCTCGCCTGTCGAACGCCCACCCGTGTCACACTGCAGGTCACCAAGCTCAGTTCTATAGCTTCAGAAGATAAATCAGACACTTTGTTCAAGTGGTTTCACCGTATGGATAATAACTGCAATTATTTGTGATTGTTATAAAAGATGATGGCAAATGACACAGAACAGAAAATGGGGCTGATGAAACATCACTAGCAGTCCGATCGATTACAGAGAAAGCTACAAATGTAAGTACTGATAAACATCTTCAATTAAAAGTTTCACTTTGTTAAAGAATAATTTTTACAGTAGATGGATTTATTTTCCTCATTTCAATTGAGGCAGACACCTGGTTAAGATGAAGGTTTTTGTTTTCATTTACTGCAAGAGTTGGCAGGTGAAGTCAGTGTTGGTGCCCAAAGCATAATGGAAGTGGATCACTAAAAACCGTCCAAAGAAAAAGTAGATAGCAAAACTGAAAAAGTATTCCCCTCCCACTGACAGGTTTTCAAAAGGAAAAGAACAAATTATCTTGTATTATGTACTTCTACTTTTAAAATAAGTTCACTCACAATTTTTAAGTTAAATAACACCAAGCTTGCAACAAGACCATCAAGTAAAAATAGATAATGCTATTGAAAGCTCCTAAAAAACTACGTTATCCTTTATAAATAGTTTTTTTCATACAGCTTGGTTCAAGGTCACTTTGAACTTTCATGTTTATGCCAACATGTAAACCAAGTCCGCTAACCTTAACCCTAACCCTCACTACTGAGATTGCACATATATAGGTTCCAAAAACATCCAGTTAGTTTAACTTAAAGGGGCTCTATTATGCTCCTCTTCATTACATTATTACATTACATGTTACTTGTTAGACGCTTTTATCCAAAGCGACTTACATACTCAATACTGTGGACAATCCCCACAGGAGCAGTTTGGGGTGAAGTGTCTTGCCCAGGGACACAACGACATGCTGATTGCAGTGGGGTTTGAACCTGTGACCCACTGATCCCAAGGCTCTATCCACTGCGCCACACGCCTCCCACAGGTTCATATTTGTATTTTATGACATGTCTCCATGCTTTAATGTTCAAAAAGGTCTTTAATGTTCTCATACTGCCTGTGCTACAGCACCTCTTTTCACCCTCTGTCTGAAACCAGAGCCCAGTCTGCTCTGATTGGTTAGCTGGCCGGCTCTGTTTTGATTGGTCAACCACTTAGAGAGGTCCCACCCCTTAGCTTATTACGTACAATGTGTTGGAGTGCTAGCCAATAGAAGTGCAAGGGTGACATACTGTTGTCACTATGTTACTGAAGTAAACAAAGGGCTACAACGGAGGCGTTGAAGGCAGGGAAGGAGTGTGTGTGGGAGAGAAACTCCCTCTGAAGGAACTTTGGGATTTTAGTGTGATCTTCTAGCGATAACAAATATTTCAATATTGGTTTGTAAATATGTGAGCAGATGACCGTGTCTTTTAATTCTTCAAACCATGTAAGAAAAGAAAGAGTAGCAACCCTGAAGCTGCTTAGGACTCTAAAAGAAACCGGTGCTAACCATGCCAACCAGAAACTCACTATCCTACAAATGAATGAGTGCTGAAAAAAGATTGATCTTTATAAAGTGCAGGGGAAAGTTACATTTTTGGACTGTTTTCAAGATCGACATATCTTCCAAACACATGCAAATAAGTGAATTATGATGGCTGTGTCATTAAAATTCCCTCAAAAATGTATTTGTAAATGGATATAATCAGAATCCTCATGAGAAAATGTTGCCTCGAGGCCTGACAGTGGTCACTGTGGCTCCAGTGTGTTTGTGAGGAGTTGACAGGAACAAGAGTTAGAGTTCAGATAATTCAGTGGGTTAGGAGCATCAAGTGACTAAGATCATATACTCGGTTACGGGAAAACTGCCAAATCAGTTGCATGCAGACTAAAGAACACACGCACAAATTGCAATACACATATTCCATGGAAATACAATTAACTTTCAACTGACGGAAGTAACAAAACATTCTCACTTCTGGGTTTGTCATTTCATTACTTCATTTCCAGTTTGGATTATGCATCAGTCTGTCTATAACAATGCATAAAAAGCCAGTGTTAGTAAGATGAAGCCGGAGGGAGAAGGGGGAGAATGTTTGGGTTTGATCATCGTGCTCGGGCATGCTTAGTGACGTTAAGTCATTGGAAAGCAGCAGTGGTGCAACATGGGAAACCGGAGTGTTTCTTAATGACTCATCTGGGATCCCATATGGACACAAGCAGGTGACTGTGGAGAACAGCTACCGTGCAGTGAACTCTAATACACCTTTTATAGAAAACATAAAACATAAATATTGTTTGATAAACAAGCTTTTTGAATAAATATATAAAGCTATAATGTTAGCTTTTTTCCTTCATTCCACTCATCACTGCGCTTAGTTTTTTAATGAATTGAAGGTTGACATAAAAGCTTTCATGCGAAGATCTTAAAAGAGGTGGCTATCTCATGTTTACTTCATTTATTGGATAACACAGTGTCTTCATTACTATTGTATATCCTCAGGCAAATCATTACCAATTAAACAAATAGATCATGAAATGCGCTGAAGCAAAACAAAGCCTCGATGTTTGTTTGCAGAGAAGAAGCTCTTCTGTAACAGACAGTAAACATCATTATTAGTCTGGAGCTGAAATGCTGAAGATGCTGCTTTTTCTGCAGGTTTACAGTTCTGCAGAACGGCGAGGAATTACTATTTATAACCTGCAGTAAAGGCTAAAGGTACAAGGAATGTCTCTGTATCGGTAATTACTGCAGAATGTAGCGTCTATGCCAGGTGCAAATCCTTGAAAATGGCCTTCATTACGGGGAAGCTTGCAGACTGTGGCTAAGAAGTGAGGATAATGACAGTGTGGGATTAACCCTGCTTCCAACTCTCTTTGCTCCTCTTTCTCCAAACCCTTCTCTCCCCATCCCTCGTTTCTCAAAAGAGCCCCATCTCAGACAATGCGAAAAGCTTGCCGAAGGGGTTTTTGATCTCCCTGTGATGCGGCACTGTGTGACAGGTCTCAGACACAGATATTTAGTTTCCCACTCAAAGAAGAGATTAGTGGAAACACTTCTGACACAGCTGCAGCTGGAATATCTTACTACACAGTACTCACCTCCACCTCCAAAATGCTTCCATTTGTTTGTGTGTGAATGTGAGTGGTGCTTATGTTTGCCTTTTTAAAAAATGTTTTTCATGCTCCGTTAATTTGGTTGCTGATATGCCTCCCCTGTCACGATTCTCACATTATGTCACGTTTGTAGTTTTGTCTCTGTTGGTGTTTTTCTTGTCTTTGGGTTTCCTGTGTTATTGTGTAAAGTGTTCACCCCCGTTTCCTGCCTGTCTGCTTTCTGTCTGTTTCCCTCCCTGATTACCCGATTGTGTTCACCTGTTGTCCTTGTGTTTCTCCTCCCCTGCCCAGCTGTGTCTTGTTCTGTGATTACCCTTCTGTGTATTTAGTCTAGTCTTCCCCTGTGTTCCATGTCGGTTCATTGTTTCCCCTCCATGTTATTCCACGGTCTGTGTTCCTTGTGCTGCTTGATGGTTTGGATATTTTGGATTCTGCCTTGTTTTTGCCACAGCTTTATTATTTAATAAAGCTCGCTTTTTGTTATTCTGCATTTGAGTCCTACCTGCTTCACCCATTCGTAACAGAATGAACCGACCAAATTTGGACTCAGCAGATTTCGATGTTTTGGCCCCACAGGCGGAATGTCTTGGGTATTCTCTGGAGTACATTTTTTACACCTGGAAGAACGCCTCATTTAGACGGGGTAAAGAGGCTGCTTTGAAGGAGGCACGCCGGGAGGTTGCTCGCAAGCCCTGGCTCAGGAGCTTGTTGCCGGAGTGGCTACAAACCTTTTCAAGTAGCCCTGAGGAATTGGCACAAGCTTCTAACCCTTTCCTGGGATCCAACTACTGTCCTGTTGAAGGTCCACAGAGTCTCCAAAAAGCCTCTAGGAGACGCAGGGCCAGGATTCCAGCCCGTGCTCCAACAGCCATGATCCCGGCTTCAGTTCCGGTTTCCACAGCCATGGATCCATGCACCAGTACCGGCCCATAGAGCTATGTTTCCTTGCTCGATTACCTGGCCCACACAGCCATGGTCCAGGCCTCTGTTCCGGTTCCAGCGGCTCCAGTTCCAACCTCAGAGCTTTTCTCAGGAACCCGTCTGGCGTTTGGAGGTCCACGGAGCCTCCAAAAGGTCTCTGGAAGATGCAAGGCCAGGATTCCAGCCCGTACTCCAGCGGCTCCGGCTCCAGTGCCGGTCCCAGCAGCCATGGTTCCGGCCCCAGTCCTGGTCCCAGCTGCCATAGTCCCTTCTCTAGTCCCTACTCAATTCCTTTCTCAAGTCCTTTCTCAAGTCCCTCCTCTAGTCACTTCCCTAGTCCCTTCTCCAGTCCACCTTTTAGTCACCTCTCTAGTCCCTCCTCTAGTCCCTTCCCAAGTCCCTTCTCTAGTCCCATCTCGAGTTCCCTCTCGAGTCCCCTCTCCAGTCACCTCTCGAGTTCCATCTCTAGTTCCTACTCAAGTCCCGCCTCTAGTCAATTCCCTAGTCCCATCTCTAGTCCCTTCTCCAGTCCCCTCTCGAGGTCCCTCCTCTAGTCCCTCCTTTAGTCCCTGCTCTAGTCCCTCCTTTAGTCCCTCCTCTAGTCCCCTATCTAGTCCCTCCTCGAGTCCCCTCTCTAGTTCCCCTCTCAAGTCCCCTCCTCTAGTCCCTTTTGTTCCTCCTCTAGTCTCTCCTCTAGTCCCCTCTGGAGTTCCGTCTCTAGTTCCCCTCTCGAGTCACGTCTCAAGTCCCTACCCAATGTCCTGGTCCGTTGGAGGTTCCGCTGGGGGTCCTGCCAACTCCATGTCCTGTCCCGTTGGAGGCCCCGTCGACTACTCCTCTGCCGGAGGTCCTACCAATCGTATGTCTGTCCCGTTGGAGGTCCCGCCGTCTACTCTCCTGCCGGGGGTCCTGCCAGCTCCTTGTCCCATCTCGTTGGAGGTCCCGCCGTCTACTCTCCTGCCGGGGGTCCTGCCAATCCTATGTCCTGTGCCGTTGGAGGCCCCGCCGACTACTCTCCTGCCGGGGGTCCTGCCAACTCTTTGTCCCGTCCCGTTGGAGGTCCCGCCGTCTGCTCTCCTGCCGGGGGTCCTGCCAGCTCCTTGTCCCATCTCGTTGGAGGTCCCGCCGTCTACTCTCCTGCCGGGGGTCCTGCCAGCTCCTTGTCCCATCTCGTTGGAGGTCCCGCCGTCTACTCTCCTGCCGGGGGTCCTGCCAATCCTATGTCCTGTGCCGTTGGAGGCCCCGCCGACTACTCTCCTGCCGGGGGTCCTGCCAACCCTTTGTCCCGTCCCGTTGGAGGTCCCGCCGTCTGCTCTCCTGCCAGCTCCTTGTCCCATCTCGTTGGAGGTCCCACCGACTGCTCTCCTGCCGGGGGTCCTGCCAACCCTTTGTCCTGTGCCGTTGGAGGCCCCGCCGACTGCTCTTCTGCCAGGGGTCCTGCCAGCTCCTTGTCCTGTCCCGTTGGAGGTCCCGCCGACTGCTCTCCTGCCGGGGGTCCTGTCAATCCTATGTCCTGTTCCTCTGGGGGTCCCGCCGACAACTCTTCTGCCGGGGGTCCTGCCAACCCCTTGTCCTGTTCCGTTGGAGGCCCCACCATCACCTGTCTCACCGAGGGTCCTGCCAACTACTGGTCCTCTTCCGTGGGGGATCCTGCCGAAGCCTGTCCCACTGGCTCCGGTTCCTGTTCGGCCGACACCGGGTCCTGCCCGGCCTCCGGAGCTGTCTGGTCTTCGCCCTCGAGCCCAGCCCCCTGAGAGCCGCGGTCTTCTCCCTCGAGCCCGGCCCCCTGAGAGCCGCGGTCTTCTCCCTCGAGCCCGGCCCCCTGACTCTTCCTGCCGCTGCTTTTGCCCTCATGCTCGGCCCCCTGAGTTTGCCCGCTGTGGCCTTCGCCCCTTTTTGAACTTTGCCTTGCCCCCAGGCCGTCCACCCGAGACCCCCTCCTTGGTCTCTGCCTTGCCCCCGGGCCTTCCGCCCGAGACCCCGTCCTTGGTCTCTGCCTTGCTCCCGGGCCGTCCGCCCGAGACCCGTCCTCCAGACCCCCTCCACCCACCCTTTCTTGGCCCTAGTTATGTGTCCTCCCTCCGGTCCCCCTCCACCCACCCTGCTGGACCTTTTTTTTTTTTTTGGGACGTCTGGAATCCGTCCCTTGAGGGGGGGGTTCTGTCACGATTCTCACATTATGTCACGTTTGTAGTTTTGTCTCTGTTGGTGTTTTTCTTGTCTTTGGGTTTCCTGTGTTATTGTGTAAAGTGTTCACCCCCGTTTCCTGCCTGTCTGCTTTCTGTCTGTTTCCCTCCCCGATTACCCGATTGTGTTCACCTGTTGTCCTTGTGTTTCTCCTCCCCTGCCCAGCTGTGTCTTGTTCTGTGATTACCCTTCTGTGTATTTAGTCTAGTCTTCCCCTGTGTTCCATGTCGGTTCATTGTTTCCCCTCCATGTTATTCCACGGTCTGTGTTCCTTGTGCTGCTTGATGGTTTGGATATTTTGGATTCTGCCTTGTTTTTGCCACAGCTTTATTATTTAATAAAGCTCGCTTTTTGTTATTCTGCATTTGAGTCCTACCTGCTTCACCCATTCGTAACATCCCCTCTCTTCTCAAAGTCAGGCCAAGGTTTGCTAAGAGATCTGAATCAACCACGTTAAAAACACGTTATGAAAAGAAGGATTAGTGGCTTTTTGGTGTGACAAATGTTTTTGAAAATCTATTTGAGTGCCTCTGTGAAAAGTCTCTCCAATCACAGTGAGAAATTCAAATAGTACACTCTAAAAAGTCATTCAGGGGACCTTTTACCACCACTTAATTAAATGCATGGTTTAGATAAACATTTTAAGTTACAAACATTAATTTATAAGTTGTGTTGATGTAATAATGTTGGTAATCAACTTCATATTGTTTGTAATTTAAACTCTGATTTCAGCGTTAATTGAATTAAAACTAAATTCAAGTTGTAAGTAATGCAGTTGGCTTGATAACTTAATTGTTCTACACCTTGAGTTAAGGATTTCAAGTCCACACCCACTTAACATGCCTGGACAAGTTCCCACAGTTAAGACAAATATAAATATACAAAGGACATTTTAAGGTGAGTGTCATCTTTTGTCATTCAAATACAGTAGCCTTGTAGTTGCACTGTATAGGCAAATTGCTGTTTGACCAAAATTAGCAGCCTTTGAACTGTGAATAGTTCTGTGCGAGGATACAAAGTAATGGAGGCATACAGAGTGTTTATTTTCTGTATTTCTTGCTAATTTGTGTTGCCTTTATATGTAGAAAAACCTGCTGGAAGACCTGTTAGGTATGGTATTTGTATTGTACAAATACTTTGGTTACTATTGTGACACATTCTTGGTGAAGCAGATCAAGGACATGCTTCTTGAGATAGGATCGTTATTTAGAGTTGTCATTGAAATGCAAGTTGTTGGCAGTCACCCATTCAGAATATGAATTACTCTTTTTCCTTTTTCAAAAATAGGCTAATAGCACAATACAATAAGTACGTAGAGAACTAGCCATCCGCTGCCTTGTCGTGTATTGGAGAAAAGGAAGAGGACCTTTTCAAGGAGTTTAGCGAAGTAATTAAACATCTTGAAATAAAATAAAATCCACGGGCACAGTGGACACAAGACAAAAGCACTGCTCTCTGTCAGTTACATTTTGGAGCATATTGCACTTTTGGCCACACCCCAATCAATAATATCTTAGCAACGTTCAGCATGGATAGGTGTTGACAACAATGGCATGGGAAAAGGATTGTGTACAATGTGACAAGTGGCTTCTGCTCTTCACTTAACCAGTTCACATATTGTATGGAACCTGCAAAAAAGATGAGAAGGTACACTAAAACTTGCACGGTTGTGATTGACAAAATCTGTCCACATGCATTTAAACACTAGGAAAAGTACTCAAAACCACCTCTGTGTGTCTTCAGGACCACATTGCGATGGTGACACACACATGCAGACTCAATAGGTGAAAACAATACCTGCGTTGCTTTAGCAGCTGGTAATAATGGCTCTGAATTCACTAAGAGTGACAGTTTAAAAAGTCTGCAATTACCTAATTCATTATCTCTTATGTGCTAACCTATTATTTCCTTTGCTTCAAAAGGACACAAGAGTTCGAGGCAGGCCTTGATGGACAAGTGCTGAATATCGCCTTCATCAGTGACCGGTTCACCCCAGGATCTGACCATACGATGGCAACCATCGTGGTCGAGGGAAACAAATGAATGAGCAAGCATTCTGTGTTAAATGTGTTCATACTGTTTGAAATAATGACTGTCGGCAGTGTAAACATCTTTGTTACATCTTTTGTAAAATAGATGTGTGTGATCTGCAGATTGGTGGCCATTGAGAGTTTGTTACTGTAGTTTTACAAAAGGTTTACAGATTTTACATATTTGGCACTGGTTTTAAATATGCAAAGGCCTCCAACTTCGATGTGATGGCAGCATTTAATTGTGTTTGTTTCATTATTTGTGGGGCAATTGTGTTATTTATCTTTTTTTTCTCAAGATTTAAATATAATGTGTTGAAATAAACAACTGCAGTTCAAAATAAATGGAATTAATTAATTTCTTAAAAAGGCAAAAACATGAAAAAGCTAAAAAAAAGAACTATTGAATAAAATATATTTGGAGCAACTTAATTTATAAATGGTTGTCAAGTTAAAAACTTGTGTTCACAATCATAGTAATTAAGTACATACAACTTTAAATTCCTTTTAAATAAGGTGGTAGAACTGTGGAACAACTTAATTTTTAGAGTAATCAACTTCAAAACTTGTGTTTATGCTACCAATTATTAACCTGTTAAGCCCGAGAGCCCCGGTAGAGTTAGGGTTGAGTGGTAATTAAAAACACCTCTGTTTGTAGAGGAAAAGCCTTCTCCACTAACTCAAATAAGTTTGTTGGTTTAACGCAATTTCATTAGAAGTTGTCATAACTCAATAAACATTGATGCAAATTGTTGCGTTGATTTTCTTTGTTGAGCCAAAGCATTTGTTTTTAGAGTGTAGGTCTTGGATCTGGACATTTGCTGATACTGAAAGCATGGAAAGCATTTTCGATTTCATATCTAGCTTTGTTTATTGAGTACGTTATGTGTTCATTAAAATAAAGATCTTTGACCCACGAGAATATGCTGTCATATTTAGAAGCGTCAGGATAAAGGTTTGTATTATTCTAGCTTCTACAAAATAACTGAATAATACTTTATGTTGTTTTAGCAAGACAACATTAGAAATCTTTTGCTATAAATGGTATAAATTGAAACTGACAATGGCTACACAAACAAAATGTTGGAAAAAAATACATTCTAGTCCGCTGAAAAGCAGCGAAGATATTCGTAGATAAATTAAAAAGGTAGATATAAGGCACGGTGGCAATTTGTTTACTGGTGTTTTTACTTTAAACTGTAAATACCTTTAAACAGGATCTGACCTGTCAGGTTAAACCAAGAGTCAGATGTGCAGTTGGCTGTAAAACCCATCAATGAAGTAAAGTGCAGAAAACATCGACAACATTACAAATCTGAATGCTTTTAATGTCTCCCTCACGAAAGGCTTGGCTAAGAGTCGTCAAAACAAAGAAAAACAATAGCATTAATTCAACCAATTGTACGGCGCTGCAATATGTGTTTTTACTTACTGTGTTGTTTCTTTCAATAAGAAGATAAAAGCCCTTGTCTTTAATAATACTGCAGAGGTAGCACCTTCTGTTAGTGCTGTTCCAACAAAGGCTTGGCAGGCTGCACAAAAACCTTGCAAGAAAATACAAAAACCCCAGAACAACAAAAGCACAGATATTCAAAGCAAGGAACATTGCTGATTTGATCAAAAATAAAACAATACACATGAACAAGCTGCTATGCATAAAATGTTATCATACAGAATGAAAACAGCAAGTTAACATTATGTAAAGTTAACATCTGCTGGTTGTAACTTTAGTTTGTTTTCACTGCATATTGACTCGCCTGACTTACACAGGGCGAACTCATCTGCTGTAAGCACACACTCTCTATGGAGGTGTGTGATGTTATGCTATAATATCTGCAAAGATACATAGATACTTAAACATGCAGGCTAAATACAAAATAATGTAGCTGTGTTTGTCTCAGATATTGATGTCATGAGGTCATCTCAGGAGAAGTCAGCTGGACTATAAAAATAACAGTTGATACACAGGGAAAATGTGGTGTTGCTTATAATATCTTTGTTATGGAGGTGGCATGGTTGCATAAGGCAGGATTATAAGTTGTCCCATGCAAATGTTAATAAATACTGTACATTTAGTTTTTTGCTACTAATATTTGTATTTCTAAATAAGCAGAGGAACGAAAAATGTAAGTAATAAAATAACTATACTTGCTTTATATTTTGAAGGTATACAATATACATACTTAAAACTTCAAAACTGTACTACAAAAGATATAATGAACAAATAAATAAGGATGTAATATTATACAACAAGATAAAACTTTTGTTGTTGTTGATAACCAGGTGGAAATTACTTTTATATAGTTACCTGAAATGTAACTTGTACAATTATATATCTTGCCAACAATTGCTTCTCTATAATTGTTGTGAAATAAAAAACACTTGAAACGTACAATACCTGAGTCCAGTGTTGCCCAGACACAGAGAGGTGTAGGCGGGGTATTAATGGGCACCGGGAGCACCACAGGTCGGATCGTGAACCAGGCAGTTCACGTTTACCCCCTCCCACCAGGAGCGTCTGAGCTGCGCTGGGCTGCGGCTGCGGCGTTTTTAGCGATCGCGGCCACTCTAGTCAATGGGTGCTATTCCACCAGACCCGCTGCGCCGTGACTCGAAGCGTCCCAGAAGCTCCTCGCCAAGGAATTTCTAAAATATAGGATGAATCCTATTTTTGATGCGGCGCAGCGCAGCGCAGGCAGGAAGTGGAACGTTCATCCAACAACTGCGAGGCTGCACACATGACGCTCCGCTTCCGCAACGTTTTGAAACGCGCCTGGTGGGTTATGACGCAGGAGGAGGTCGCAGCGCAGATGCCCCGCCCATGTTTCTGATCAACTACAACTAATCAAACTTACCTTACAGCCAATTAATGTTGCTTCTGGAGGCCGTTATGGAGGAAATCATCACATATTTACCGCACTTTTCAATGCTGTATTAGTGCAGCACTTAGCAACATTAGCTTTATTAGCTTCAAACTACGCACCTGAACTGAAGTGGAGTTTTCCTGTCCAGTGGGACCTTTGGGGACTGCACCTGCTCGACTATCCAACAACACGCACCTGAGATACATACTATCAAGGCTTCACTTCAAACAGGTAGGCACCTCTTTATTGTGTCATGTTGTAGCTAAGAAGAACTGTTAACCTTGCAGAAAATATGCTTGGAAATAGCCCCGTTGAACATTGAAACAGGTTGTTGTGAGTTAGCTGTATGCTATGATGGCTAGGCAACTTTTTAGTTTACTTTTTTGGGAGCTTTTTGTGGACCAATTTCAACTACTCAACTATAGAATAAAAACGTTTTTTCTCAGAGCATGTCAATTAACTTTATATAGGCTGTAGGCCCCAATGTCTTACTCATTTCCAAATTGGGCCTCTAAAATTGAGTTTGACACGCCTGGTCTGGTGATTTGGCTGCCCTGCCATCTGCTGCTGACCGTTAATTCAGCAAATCTTTGCTCAGTTGTTGGCTGCTAGCTGTTCATTTCTGCTTTATATCAAACTGTGTTGCTACTTTTCTGTGGTTAATTGTGAGACAATTACTTTTTGTGGCTGAATTATTGTCCTGTGGTCTTACATGTGAATAATGATGCTTTCTTTCTTTTCTCATTATGTGTGTTGTTATGGGCTGAATGATAGCCTGTTGGATTTAAACAAGACATGTTTTCACTAAGTTTTAGCCCTATTATGCTAGCTTCATGGTAGGATTGGGCAATATAACACTAAATACCATAATAGTAAGAGTAAATATTATATAGATTTTTAGCCAAATTGCTCCGTAAACTCGGCATAACATTGGCTCACACAGGTTTTATTTACAGCTAAACATTGTACAAATATCTCTTTTCATGGTAACGTGTTTATGTGACAGCTTCTGGCTTTTCTATTATTCGTATCATAATTACAACCAAACTACTGAGATATTCTTTTACACCCCATTTTTTACATGTCAACAGGTTTATGATATCACTGCCCCGTCTAAAACACGAGTGGATCTGACTTTAATTACATTTGTCTCGAGTTAAATAGTTAAAATAATACTTCTGCATAGCTTACAGTATGTGACACTGAGTGTTGCACGGCCTGATACGGCTCAGCTGACTCAGATAAGGAAATATGATACATTATGATGTGATATGCCGCGGACTGTACTTAATGTTACTCTGATCCGGTTACTTATGTTGTGGCAGATATTTAAGTAAGCTTTCTTAACGCTAATGTTATAATAGTCAGATTGCTCTGAAGATGGGAGGTGATATTCTATTAATGTTCACATTCACACAGTCGGTGATTTTTGCCGGTGTTGCAGTATAACTTGAGTCATGACAACTGGCGACATTCTATTATTTTCGTCATAGGAATCCGGGGCGTGTACATTGAGGACCCATTGTTGACTTAGCATGTCGATCGCCTCGTTTGTCGTTTACGTTCATCTTTTGCTATATCTGCCTTCCTAAGATCACTTTGATGCACATTCAGTACTCATATGTGAGGTTGTGGATGAGAGGTGGATATCGTGACGCTTACAGGGAGGTATTGAACATTACAAAGTAGGTGATTGTGTGGATGCCTGTTCAAAACATTGCAAACTTGAATAAATCATTTAAATTATATATTTGTGTCCGACTTTCATTTGTACATCGTTATTAATGTGATGTATAGTATCTTTGATAGCTGTCAATACCTTCCGACAGCCTAAAAGTAAAACACAAGTCGTTTATTCACAGCCCGAACGCTCATCGAGATGACTGGATCACTCATGACAAGTTGTGATCAGCTCCGATTAAATTGTGATATAAATGCTGTAGCTATTCTCCAGGGAGCACGTTTTTTAATGAAATACCTGTATCCCTCTCATCACAACAAGACTCTACACTGTGCAGGAAAAACAATTACATAGGCTACATGAAAATAACCTTGATGCATGGGAATGAATCACACAAACTATCTTCCGTGGCTATACTGATATGTCACAGTGAACGGTCAACCACAGCGCGGCACAAGTTGAATACATAAAACATTTGTACATCGTTCTTAATGTGATGTATAGTAGCTTTGATAGCTGTCCATACCTTCAGACAGCCTAAAAGTAAAACACAAGTTGTTTATTCACAGCCCGAAAGCAGCATCGAGATGACTGGATCATCTGCAGTGTTGGGCAAGTTACTTCCAAAATGTAATACATTGCATTACTTATTACTGTCTTTTTTAAGTAATAGGCTACGTTACATTACAATATTACTGTCTCTGAAATGTAATGACTTATACTACTTTTATATTAGCCTACTTTTGATCACAAATACATGGATCCTGAGATTGAAGCTCAAGCCGGTGACCAGTGAGATTGTTCTAACAATTTCCAATAAATGTTATTCTGAAACATAACTATCACTGTTGTCTTTCCTTCTATAAATGAAGCCAAAAATATGTCAAGCTGGCGCTTAGCCCTCCAAAAAGTGCATGGTTGCAACTTAGAGGGTTAAGCATTTTATATCAGTGGGTCCTCATGGTGCAACACGGCAGGCAGACAGAATTGCTTAGACACAGGTGTCACATGAACTTTAAATGTTCTGGAAAGTTCCTTATACAGCTTTAGCCTTTTTTATCTCATGAAGTCCCTAAGTGACACGCACTGAACAGTCTGGTGGGTTATGGTCCTTGTGATTTGCTTTTGTGTTCCCATAACAACATGTCCAAGATGTCCATGTGCCAGGCTAACACATGTGACAGAACTAGCTACATTTGGAAAGGTTTTTTGTTGCTGAAGTTAACATTCAAGCCATTTAAGAATAAAAGTGCTTACATGACATGTCATTTGTTAAACATTAAGCTGTCTTCGGCTTTTTTCTGATTCTGATTACATATAACCTGTTGTAGAAACATTTATTGATGAAATTGATATGAAACAAATGCCATAAATATTGCTGTGACACTGATGTCACATCGGGACATTCACAGTAAACCCGGAGTGACATATATGCACAATTACAAATATGATTATGATCTGCTCAGTTAATTTAGCTGATTCAATTATATTTAGTTAACATATTCTTTATTATTCAATTCAAAGTATGTTCAAACAAATGTAAACCAAAAAATCATCCTCATTAATGAAGTTATAAATAAGAGTTACTTTACCATTAAAGCCCAATGTGACGTATATGTCACATTTCAGATATTTCACACTGGGGGGTTTACTTGTCAGAAATGTGTTCTAGGTGGTCTATTTAGTCTAAATGACGTTCCCATTAATTTCCCCAAAAGTAGAAATGGGTCCGGGTTCTTATGGGTTAAACGTATAGGCTTAAAGGCATAATAGAACTACTGTATTATATGTATTCAACGTGTGCCCCGCTGGACTTACTTTTCTGTAGTTTACCGTTACTTTGACATATCAGTATAGCCACGGAAGATAGTTTGTGTTTCATTCCCATGCATCAAGGCATCATTTTCATGGTTATAATTGTTTTTCCTGCACAGTGTAGAGTCTTGTTGTGATGAGAGGGATACAGGTATTTCATAAAAATAACATGCTCCCTGGAGAATAGCTACAGCATTTATATCACAATTTAATCGGAGCTGATCACAACTTGCCATGAGTGATCCAGTCATCTCGATGAGCGTTCGGGCTGTGAATAAACGACTTGTGTTTTACTTTTAGGCTGTCTGAAGGTATGGACAGCTATCAGAGCTACTATACATCACACATTAAGAACGATGTACAAATGAAAGTCGGACACGAATATATAATTTAAATGATTTATTCAAGTTTGCAATATTTTGAACAGGCATCCACACAATCACCTACTTTGTAATGTTCGATACCTCCCTGTAAGCGTCACGATATCCACCTCTAACCCACAACCTCACATACGAGTACTGAATGTGCATCAAAGTGATCTTAGGAAGGCAGATATAGCAAAAGATGAACGTAAACGACAAACGAGGCGATCGACATGGTAAGTCAACAATGGGTCCTCAATGTACACGCCCCGGATTCCTATGATGAAAATAATACACTGAACAAAAATATAAACGCAACATCTTTGTACAAATGACTTACATACAACATTTGTACATCGTTCTTAATGTGATGTATAGTAGCTTTGATAGCTGTCCATACCTTGAGACAGCCTAAAAGTAAAACACAAGTTGTTTATTCACAGCCCGAAAGCAGCATCGAGATGACTGGATCATCTGCAGTGTTGGGCAAGTTACTTCCAAAATGTAATACATTGCATTACTTATTACTGTCTTTTTTAAGTAATAGGCTACGTTACATTACAATATTACTGTCTCTGAAATGTAATGACTTACACTACTTTTATATTAGCCTACTTTTGATCACAAATACATGGATCCTGAGATTGAAGCTCAAGCCGGTGACCAGTGAGATTGTTCTAACAATTTCCAATAAATGTTATTCTGAAACATAACTATCACTGTTGTCTTTCCTTCTATAAATGAAGCCAAAAATATGTCAAGCTGGCGCTTAGCCCTCCAAAAAGTGCATGGTTGCAACTTAGAGGGTTAAGCATTTTATATCAGTGGGTCCTCATGGTGCAACACGGCAGGCAGACAGAATTGCTTAGACACAGGTGTCACATGAACTTTAAATGTTCTGGAAAGTTCCTTATACAGCTTTAGCCTTTTTTATCTCATGAAGTCCCTAAGTGACACACACTGAACAGTCTGGTGGGTTATGGTCCTTGTGATTTGCTTTTGTGTTCCCATAACAATATGTCCAAGATGTCCATGTGCCAGGCTAACACATGTGACAGAACTAGCTACATTTGGAAAGGTTTTTTGTTGCTGAAGTTAACATTCAAGCCATTTAAGAATAAAAATGCTTACATGACATGTTATTTGTTAAACATTAAGCTGTCTTCTGCTTTTTTCTGATTCTGATTACATATAACCTGTTGTAGAAACATTTATTGATGAAATTGATATGAAACTAATGCCATAAATATTGCTGTGACACTGATGTCACATCGGGACATTCACAGTAAACCCGGAGTGACATATATGCACAATTACAAATATGATTATGATCTGCTCAGTTAATTTAGCTGATTCAATTATATTTAGTTAACATATTCTTTATTATTCAATTCAAAGTATGTTCAAACAAATGTAAACCAAAAAATCATCCTCATTAATGAAGTTATAAATAAGAGTTACTTTACCATTAAAGCCCAATGTGACGTATATGTCACATTTCAGATATTTCACACTGGGGGGTTTACTTGTCAGAAATGTGTTCTAGGTGGTCTATTTAGTCTAAATGACGTTCCCATTAATTTCCCCAAAAGTAGAAATGGGTCCGGGTTCTTATGGGTTAAACGTATAGGCTTAAAGGCATAATAGAACTACTGTATTATATGTATTCAACGTGTGCCCCGCTGGACTTACTTTTCTGTAGTTTACCGTTACTTTGACATATCAGTATAGCCACGGAAAAGATAGTTTGTGTTTCATTCCCATGCATCAAGGCATCATTTTCATGGTTATAATTGTTTTTCCTGCACAGTGTAGAGTCTTGTTGTGATGAGAGGGATACAGGTATTTCATAAAAATAACATGCTCCCTGGAGAATAGCTACAGCATTTATATCACAATTTAATCGGAGCTGATCACAACTTGTCATGAGTGATCCAGTCATCTCGATGAGCGTTCGGGCTGTGAATAAACGACTTGTGTTTTACTTTTAGGCTGTCTGAAGGTATGGACAGCTATCAGAGCTACTATACATCACACATTAAGAACGATGTACAAATGAAAGTCGGACACGAATATATAATTTAAATGATTTATTCAAGTTTGCAATATTTTGAACAGGCATCCACACAATCACCTACTTTGTAATGTTCGATACCTCCCTGTAAGCGTCACGATATCCACCTCTAACCCACAACCTCACATACGAGTACTGAATGTGCATCAAAGTGATCTTAGGAAGGCAGATATAGCAAAAGATGAACGTAAACGACAAACGAGGCGATCGACATGGTAAGTCAACAATGGGTCCTCAATGTACACGCCCCGGATTCCTATGACGAAAATAATACACTGAACAAAAATATAAACACAACATTTTTGTTTTTGCTCCCATTTTTCATGAGATGAACTCAAAGATCTAAAACATTTTTTATATATACAAAATAACCATTTCTCTCAAATATTGTTCACACATCTGAAAAAATCTGTGATAGTGAGCACTTCTCCTTTGCCGAGATAATCCATCCCACCTCACAGGTGTGGCATATCAAGATTCTGATTAGACAGCATAATTATTGCACAGGTGTGCCTTAGGCTGGCCACAATAAAAGGCCACTCTGAAACGTGCATTTTTGCTTTATTGGGGGGGTCTGGGGGTGTCCGAAAACCAGGCAGTATCTGGTGTGAGGGGTAGGGTAGGGTTAGGGTAATGTTGTGAATCGAGTGGCCCATGGTGGTAGTGGGGTTATGGTATGGCAGGCATATGTAATGGACGACGAACACAGGCCACTCGATTCACAACATTACCCTAACCCTAACCCTTTTTCTGTATTTCCTTTCTCCTGTAATATGACTTGATCGCTTTCAACTCCGCACACTGAGCTCTGATTGGTCAGCAGGTGGAGTTTTCACTGAGTTGAGCTCTTAGCCTGCAACCTAACCTGGTCCCGACCAGGGGGGTATACTACGAAGCAGGATTTTTGTTTAGCAAGATAACTTCTGGGATTTCCGGTACTACGAAGCTGGTTCACTTTTTAGCGGGCTAGATCTCCATGGTGACTTATCCTGGAACCTAGTCTGTGCTCCGAAGCAGGATAGGTTCCAGGATAAGAGATCAACTCAGCGAAAGCACCACACCTGCTGACCAATTAGAGCTCAGTGTGCGGAGGAAATACAGTTTAAACTGCCGTTGCAGGAAAGACGGCCGGCCAAAATTACCGACTGTGTGAACGTGAAAATGAACATCAACTCCCATCTTCAAAGCAATCTGACTATTATAACTATTATACTATTAGGCTATGTTAAGAAAGCTTAATTAAATATCTGCTACAACATAAGTAACCGGATCAAAGTAACATTACGTAGCCTACAGTCAGCGGCGTCGATGTGTCCCATTATCATTCATATCACTTCATAATGTATCATATATCTCCTTATCTGAGTCAACTGAGCCTTATCTGGCCGAGCAACACTCACAGTGTCACATACTGTATGCAGAAGTATTATTTTAAGCAACACATGTTGACAAAACACTCAAGTCAAATGTAATTAAAGTCAGATCCACTCGTGTCTTGGACAGGGCAGTGATATCATAAACCTGTTAATGTACGCATTCAAACACTTTTTCTTTTGCCAGCTGTATTCACCTTGCAGGTGCAGCTATGTGGCTTTTATCCTGGATAAAGTGTTTAAGTCATGGATGTTTAAAGTTTAACTTCTTCATATGTCTAATATTATAGTTGACTTTTCATTCAGGAAGTATGACGCTGCGCTGTCAGTACGCTTCTCCATGTTTGTGATTGGTCGAATGCTCCAGATACCACCCCTTTTATGTGAACGCGCACCTAACTAGATAGGACACGGCTGGCTTGAGCGAACGCGTTGATAGCCAGCGTTGTAGGACAGTTTAGCGAGAGCAGCTTTGTTTTGGATTAAGTCAACCGGATAACTCAAAACATATCCAGGATAGGTTGAACTAGATTCGTAGTATACCCCCCAGGTTAGCCGCACAGCATAAGTTACCATGGAGATCTAGCCTGCTAAAAAGAAAACCAGCTTCGTAGGACCGGAAACCCTAAGTTTTCCCTGAAGTTAGCCCGCTAAGCGAAAATCCTGCTTCGTAGTATACCCCCCTGCTCAAGTAGGTTCCACATGAAACATAAACGGAACAAAAAAAAAGGACCATACATACATCCATCCATCCATCCATCCATCCATCCATCCATCCATCCATCCATCCAGTCAGTCAGTCATCCATAATGGCTTCTTTTTAAGTCATTATTTGTGTCATTCTTCTGTGGCTGCCATTGTTGACAAGTAACATCCTAATTAGGGATGCACGATAATTATCGGCCCGATAATTATCGGGCCGATATTAGGAATTATGACGTCATCCCGATAACCCGATAACAGTATTAATAGTCCCGATAATATACAATATATTTTTTGGGTAAAAAAAAAGAATAAATACTGCGGTGTGGGTGGATTGGGATGAGGGGCGCTTGTTTTTCACTCGGCTCCTCCCGTTTTGCCAGTACTGTGGTATTAGTGGTTTAGGAAGAGGGGAGTTCTTCACAAATCCAGCGCTCCCTAATACTTCGAACCTGATCAGTCACCTGAAACATCGCCATCGAAGCGTACGAAGACAATAATACAATACAGTGTGTGTGTGTGTGTGTGTGTGTGTGTGTGTGTGTGTGTGTGTGTGTGTGTGTGTGTGTGTGTGTGTGTGTGTGTGTGTGTGTGTGTGTGTGTGGTGTGTGTGTGTGTGTGTGTGTGTGTGTGTGTGTGTGTGTGTGTGTGTGTGTGTGTGTGTGTGTGTGTGTGTGTGTGTGTGTGTGTGTGTGTGTGTGTGTGTGTGTGTGTGTGTGTGTGTGTGTGTGTGTGTGTGTGTGTGTGTGTGTGTGTGTGTGTGTGTGTGTGTGTGTGTGTGGTAATGGTATCAAGCTGTTTCACACTGCTTTGAACTAAAGGCATGAGTCCGTTAATTGATGTATTTCTTAGGAAGTTTGTTCTCGTTGAGCAACTCACTTGGTAGGGTTTGCCAGACCTGGATGTTTTGGTCAATATTCAGCAATTTGTATTTGCATATGCGCTTGTGGAGGGAAAAGTGTGTAAATACGAGTGGACATGAGCATACTGTGTGTCAGAAGGACGTCCAGTTCCTGTTTGCACATCATGAGTGATATGGCTTGCAGCTTCAACACAAACGATGGTCCTATAATATGTTTTGACTGAGACTACACTTCCCTGGGAGCTTGCTGTCAGTTTCAAAAGATATTGCTTGAATGAAACAAAAAGACATTTCTCTGCATGAAAGCACGGTGAAAAGATGAATTATAGCCTTGGATTGTCAAACACATCAGTCAGTGTGGCATTTCGATTGAAAACTGAAAAGGATTTTACGAACAGCTGAAAGTGAGGCAACTCTGAATAATTTATGACTCGACGTTTTGTCATTTGATGATAGAAATTTGGGTGAAGATGTCGAGAGAGGCTATTTCAGAATGGCGTGGATTATTCCGTGAGCCTAACTGTTCACCTTGAGGCGACAGGGCAGGAATAGCATTGTTAAATTGACCAAATCTCAAAGCAAATAGTTTGGCCACAGAGGGCAGCAGCACAGAGTCCAGTGAGGCCACTTGCAAAGGCCAGCTGTCATGCAGAGGCAAGCTGAGAAGAGAGAGAAAATCAATGGTCATAATTGCTCAATAACAGTATGACGTGTGAGGTGAGGGAACATGGGTCACAGCAGACACAGAGACAGAGTCTTTGCTCAGTGAATCACTGCAGTTTGGATTTCTTTACAATTCAAGTGCAACTCATCCACCACCTCCATCAAAGGGCACAGTTTTTCACACCTTTTTATAAACATTAGTCATGTTAGTTGACGTGGTAAAGCCTGCTGCAGTCATTCATATGTGTATATGTGGAAAGTACATTTACTTATGAACAAATACGAGGTTCTTGTATTTGAATATTTAAATTACGCTGCTTTATACTTCAAATTTAACTTCATTTCAGTGATTATTTAACTTCATTTATTTAATAGCGACATGAGTTTCTAGTTTGGGGGGTACACAAGGATTATCGTTCAACACAATATTGGATGGCAGCAATAACATTCAAAACATTTCTATGATTACACAACGATATTACATTTTGCCACAGAGCCTTTGCTTATTTCAGTGTTTCTTCTCTTGCTTTCCCTTGCTTAACAATTGTTTCCCACAGCTACTTAAGCGGGTCACTCAGGTATATTAATGGAAAGTAAGCTTAATTTCTTTATAAATCATATCATTTATCCTGATCCAAAAACATTCAAGCTCTATTCAGTCAATTACCAGTGAAGGTAAATTATAATGCTATTATGATTCGTTTAAATGAATCATCCTGAAATGAAGTTTTTGGTGAGAACAGTAAATAAATTGTTGATTTGCAGGATGTTTTCACAGCAATATAAAAAATACATTAGAGTGGGAATGACCTCCCAGCGAAGGACAAATACACTATCTTAAACTGTTAATGAGTGAACAAATGCTTTATATTTTTCATGTTGTTAGTGTCTTCATTTATTGAAGTCACACAGTTAGAAAGGCAGCTTAGAGTCACATTAAATTACATTTTCTGAATGTCTTACATGTCTAATATAACTAAACATACTTTGGCCATCAAATATAGGGGCTTGAAAATATTCAGTCTATCCAGACGGTTGAATGAACCTGGCACCCATTTCATTAAGTTGGAAGTTACTTTTACTTTGTTGTTACAGTTTGTGTTAATTTTTCACGACCGTCTGTGCCACCAGTCAACCTGATTTACTTACTAGGAGCCAGAAGAACTGGTATCCTAGCAACAGAAGCAGATATTCGTACTTTGTTTGTTCTGCATCACAATGCGAGTGTGAGTGTATGTGTGTTTATGCATATGGTGTGTGCTTACATGAGCATCTGTGTGTGGTGTGTGATCTTCCCTTATAGAAACTTGCTGTTAGCATGCACACAGACGCCTCAGTCCTGCCTGTAAACACCTCTGGATTTATAGGCATCTGGGAGGGAAAGCTGTGTACATAGTGCCCTTCACTGTTACCAATGGCCATGATAACGCTGTCAGACATGGCTGAGTGATCACAATCCTCTGTCTCACCTCACTTGATAATATTTACTCTCACTTTGAAATGGGGTCTGCTGTACTGCATGCCAATTCTTGACCCAATCCCGCAACAACCTGCTTTTACTGAGGTCATTGGTGGAGCAATTCCTACTGACCTTTTTAGCTGGGAATTGCAACATTCCCTGGGCGAGACGATTTGAATCCACTGAGATGGAATCCAATTTACAACAACGGGATCTAATAAAGTGTAGAAGAATGGATGGAAGGCATCCAGCAGTCCCTGTGAGGGATGCGGTGTGCTTTTCATTGTGTCTAATTGAATTACTGATCTACCCCATGGAACCTCTCCAGATATCTGGGAGCTGCACTCGCGTTATACATAAGCTTCCTAACATGATTTATAATGCTAGCATTCAACTACGTGAAGACTTTATAAATAGATGCAGCATGGGTATGTTTTTTTTCTTTTTAAGATAAGTAAATAGACTTTTGCAAAGCAGAACGCTTCAAGATGTTATTCGGCTCATGACATTAGATAAAGCTGTAAAGGTGACACCAAATAGTTGACTATTTGACGATTCATTCCAAGGAGCAGCATTCAACTGCAAATCTTATTGTCAAATGTTCACAATTGCAGGAAAATCTGGCTATGAAACAAAAGATCATTCCATTAAAGCTAGTGATGAATGTCCGATTGTACTTACATTTGCTTGCTTTCTCCCAAGAAATCAAGCTATATATCCTACTTTGATATAATTATTAGACTAACATCACAATTAGAGTGCTATATATCTGTTGTCATCCGTCAAAATCAGAAGAGGCAGGCACGTAGTAATAGGTGTTTCCATCTTGGAAGGATGACTACGGACCATAACGCTTGGAAATTGAAGCCAGCTGTTTATCTTGGAAATGTTGTGCAGTTGTTTCCCATACATCGTCCACCACAAATGGACCCCCACACACACACAAGGGGGGGGGAGCGCAACAGCGGTAATTAAAGTTTAAAAGTCTCAAAAATGCTACAGCTACTGTCACAAACTGGATGAATGTGAAGTATTTTGTTAAAGGAGGATGAAAGCGTAATTAAGGAGCACTATGGAGTGACTTTGATGGTTATTGGACTCAGGATTAATTCATTTGGATTCCCGCTGTATGAAGAAATGAAAGGATGGCGCAAGTGGAAACAATTCACAAAGGGATTAAACTGTTTAAAACACATGCTCAAAGTAAGCCGGATTTTGTCGAGGTGTTTATGTGGATTCAAAAGTCGTAAATAATGTACAAAATGGAGGAGATCGATCTGATCGGAGCAACTGTGATAAATAATACAACTGAAACCGGCATGGACAATGACTATGTTTTAAAAATGCGCTTATCCAGAAAAGCCTGGTTTGGACACTTTACGGGCAGAAGAAACATTTCTATTAAAGTCTTTTTATGCCTTTACTAACTTGAATTTTTATTAAAATTAATCAATTATTTTTTATATTGTATTGTAATGTGGAGACAAGGCTTTTAGTGACAATCATGTATTGCCTTACAATTACAGTAGCCTATATGTAAAAAAAATAAAAATTCTAAATATGATATTTGGCCTCAAATCATCTGAGGCCCTGCGATCTTTAGCGCCCACCAGGTTGGGAACCACTGGTCTAATGGATAGTGAGGTGGGCTGATGATCGGAAGGTTGCGATTTCAAATCCCGCCTGGAACACCACTACTAGTGTGCCCTTGACACTTAGCCCTCAGTTACTCCAGGGAGAATGTCCCTGTAATTGGTCATTGTAAGTCGCTTTGGCATCTGCTAAATGTTTTAACCCTAAAGCCCCAAGGGCCAACAACAGAGAGGACTTTTAGTGAAGTGGGAGACATCAAACATTGTTAAACTAATGGAGAGGGAGTAGATGTGCTTTATAGTAATATGTAAATCGTTTATTTTTAATTTTCTGGGAACAACATATTGGAGTATTTTTATTTTCCTAAAAAGCATGTCTTGACGACATCTTTAACCAGTTGTTATTTTAACCTAAAACATGACTTCTTCCACTTGCTCTGTTCTTGTGAGTCTTCTCAGGCCTCACGTTAACTTAACAGTGTTATATCTTGAAAGGCGCTAAAACTAATATTTGCCTGCTGATAGTGGCTTATGTGTGTATTTTGGAGGACAGTTAAAAATGAGATATTATGTTGGTGGACTTAAATTGCTTGGCAATACTACTGCAAGTTTTAGTGGGCAAGAAGAGAAAAGTTGTTAAGTTGTACCCAAAGACGTTGGTACTAGTTTCAACCCTAGAACAGAAACAAAAAACACATCTTAGAAATGAAACCTGCTGCATTATTTTTCTTAAACATTCTTCTACTGTAACAGAGTATGAATGACTTTGATGAGAAATCAGTGCATCACAGAAAACAAAGATGAAAGTTCCCCAATCCCCAAACCTAGCGGCGTTCCTCTTTTAAGGATGATCTTCAGATAAAGATGTGAACAAAGCTGGAAAACAGCCAGCAGGCGTCTCTATTCACTTGGACCAATCATCTGTTTCCATCCTCAGTCCCACCCCACCCCAACTTAAGTTAGTCTTTTTTATAATGGAAACTGTGTGAAGAAATGTGATTTCTGATAGGAGCTTAATCTTCACGGTGATTAAGCTCCTATCATCTCGCAGATAGAGGAGATCACATGTTTGATGCTTGAGATAACGGGCTGTGTACAGATGAAGCATTCATAAAACACACACACACACACACACACACACACACACACACACACACACACACACACACATACATACACACATACATACATACCTGTATACTACATACTAGGGCTGAACGATTAATCGATTTGAAATCACGATTTGAAATTATGCGATTATCAAATCGCAAAGCCTGTGATTTTTTTTTACTTTTCTTTTTCTTTTTCTTCTGTGTCAGTCATCCACACCAATCAGAAGTGCTGTGCTCCACATGTACCGGCCATTGTTAATCAATCAGAAGTGGCCCATGATAGAAGGTGATAGACAGATTGATCCAATCACCTACCAAGTGCTTTTGAAAGTGCCTGCCCTTTTCAAATGGCTTCCAATGGAGCTTTCTTAGATGGTTTGGTGAAACAAAGCGTCTGGGTCAGGTTAGTAATGCTCCATCACATGTTTCTATTACAGGGTGAATCTTAAACTGAAGCTTGACTTTAAAGCAACCCAACGGAAGTTTCATGTAAGTTTAGTTATTTCACTCGTAGCTCGGGCTGCGTGGGTGTTAGAGACGGGAGTACGTTGATACGACCTTCCTCTCCGGAGTTATGGCCGCATTTTATAATAAACTTCTGTTGGGTCGCTTAAAAATAAATATCGCAATTCGAATCGCAATATTTGTCAGAAAAATCGCAATTACATGTTTTCCCAAAAACGTGCAGCCCTAATACATACAAACATTCATGCTTATCTCACTTAAAATGTAGCCGGGCATACCTAGTGGATTGCTAACATCTGTTCTTGTTAAATTGCAAATAAGTTGTATTGATCTGGTGCTGGGGCCACATTCCTTTGTAATTTACTGCGGTGCGAAGAAAAGCAAAGGGGAGTGGGCTTTTAAGGAGGATCAGTTCAGGTAGTTAATGCCCACGGTTTCTCCCCCCCCACCTTAAATCTGCCAAGGGGTGAATGCGAGGGGAATTCAAATGGAAACGGACTCCTCTGCCTCCACTCTAGTCCAGTCAGCAAGGTCGTGGTGTGATTTAAGGAGTATTGTGCAAGGGCCAAATTGGCTGCAGATGAGTAGGGGGTCTGCAGCTTCATAACCTCACAGCTTATGTGTATGGATTATCTGAGGAAAGAGCGCCATAAATTACGCATGGGAGTTTTCTTATAGTCTGACCTGGTAACCCCAGCCTGGCTGGTGTAATGGGATATCTTGGGGAGCTGGTGGTTCCAATTAATGGAGCCCGGCTTTGTGTTATCATGCTCTTCTACCGCGCTCAGAGCTGACTCCTAAACAGGACAGATGCATATTAAAGAGCTGCTTCCAGTGTATGGTTGGAGTCGATTGGTTTCTCATTCCTGTATTGATTGGGTGTTACAAACATACTCATGGGGATTTGAGGGTGCCTGAAGCACAGTTTCATCCCTTACACCTTCTGTTACAAATGTGTGTTTTTTTTTATAGAATATTAAAGGAACAATTACGCCAAGTCAAACCGAAATCTCTTGATGTGTACGCAAGTATATGCAGATTCAGACTGAATTTATACTGCTGCTATTGTGCAACATTTTCCTTTTTTCAAAAGAGGATAAAACCGTTTTTGAACATTTTCTGGAAATAGATTTTGAGCTCAAGGCCTATGGCTGGGCGTCTGCTTTAGCAGCACATCGTATAAAGAAGAAATGTTGCTCTCAAGAAGTGTTGTGAAATTCTTTGGCGCGCTACTGGAGCACATCATACTTTAAAACATTGATAAGACTGTGCCTCCATTTTTCATAAAGTTCACGTAGCGTTGGCTATCAGCTCTGAGCGATTTAAGATGCCTGCCCCTTTTTATAGAGAGCCGCAGAGAAACCATTTCAGATGTAGGGAAACATCATCAAAAAACACGTTGACATTTGAAATGACGCAAATAATTTAAAATCCAGCCTTGGAACAGAGCCTTACTCAGCAGTATGTTGTGAGGTTCACTCCGTATTTCTAGATGGAAGAGCTGTACCTGAATATAAAGTTGCCAATTCAGACCAATGCACAGTTGTTGGGTCTTTGATCATCATCTATCATATGAAAACACAATTTTCCATACAAAGTGTAGTGTGTCTAATGTCTGGTCATAGTTCAGTTGTTGTCAGCCAAATAATCAATCATACAAAACAACACCGGATGGTTTTCAAGTAGTTTGCTAACATTCCTGATTTTTGTGAGCGACGAGCATCGGAGGATCGGATAAACTGCTGCTCAACGTCCTGCTGCCCTCGCTACTGCAGCGCTAGATGCTAAATATTACAAACGGTTCCTATTTAGATGTTATAGCACATTCTCCAAATTGAAGTCCATAGCGGAGTTGAGTGCATGCAACTTATTCAGTAAGGGTGTAAGTCTATATTGTAAATATCTAAATATTTTGTTACTTTACATTAACATTAGCAGGTTAACTAGATTTAGCCCAACTTAACTTCCATACACTTTAATACTGTAGACATGCCTATGGAAGAACATTGGGTTTAAGTATCTTGCCTAAGGACACTTGACTGCAGGGAGTTGGGATTGAACCACTGACCCTAAGATTGAAAGATGGCCATTCAACTTCCCGGAGCCACAGCTGCACGTGTTTTGCGATACTGTATCTATCTATTATATATTCCACGTGGAGTTAAGCTTTGGGCGATTAAAGATCCAAGCCGTTTTATAGAGAGCTGTAGTGAAACAATCATACATGAAAGATGTAATCTTATTGTAAATCACAGGGGTTTGAAACTAAATGTCACACACAACAACAAAACGTCATTTTAAAATCACTTTGTCATTTGTAGTGACGCAAATTATTTAAAGTCCACACTTGAAGAACACAATTTGCACACGTCGCTGAAAGACTTGCGCTTCTATTGGCCATCACTCCAACCCGCTGTAGGCTAAGGGGCGGGACATATTGGTTGGTCAACTCTAAGCGGTTGACCAATCACAACAGAGCCGGCCAGCTAACCAATCAGAGCAGACTGGGCTCTGGTTTCAGACAGAGGGTGAAAAGAGGTGCTGCAGCACAGGCAGTATAAGAACAATAAAGACCTTTTTTATGAACATTAAAACATGTTATTATATCATAGAAGAGGCACAATATACAAATATGAACCTGAAATGAGCACTATAGGGCCCCTTACAATGAATTCAGAGCAACATTGGCCCCATTCTGCAAAACACTGAATCTAATCGTGGTGTTTAGGAGGCGAGCCAGAAAGCCCATGTTCCTCGAGTGAACTTGGCGCTGGCAATAAATCATTGAACCCATCTACCCAGTTGGGGTCAGAGCATGCCAAGAAACAGTTGTTTCCTTAAATTCTCCTCAGTCTTAGGCAGCGTTTCCGCCAGGGGGGCGTCTTGCTGTCATTTGACGCTCTTATTCAGCTCGGAACGCCCTGAACTCGTAGCGAGGGCGTCTAAAAAACATATTTGAGAGAAGATCGAGAGTTTTTATCGCTTGAAATGACAAAAAAAGAAAAAGGACAAGGACATCCCTCTGTTGAAGGGGTAAAGGAGTCTGGTGGGATTATTTTCGCCGCCAGAAAAGCGCGTTCCTGTGACGAAAACAAAACACTGCCGCATCTGCCAAGGACCATGCCAGGAGGGGTGTCCCTGTCGGCAGGGAGACGTTACGAGATGGTATAAGGGACGGCGCAATTACAAATGGTGTGTGTGCGCATATGTAAAGAGATAGTAACTATAAGGGACGGCTCAATTCAAAATTCAAGTCATGCTGCCGAGGCAAATCCCCTTCACATTCCCTTGCAATGCACGTGTTGTATTTATTGTGTGCAAATGAAGAAACAAGCCATTAGTTGATATGCGTAGCCAATAGAGACGCAAGTGTTACGTAGTGATGTCACTATGTTACAGAAGTAAACGAAGGAGTCCAATGGAGGTGTTTCAGGCGGGGGGTTTGGGAGAGAAACTCACTCTGGAGGGAACTTAGGGATTTTAGCCGCTATTTGTATATCGGGGAAACACGGGCCCCTTAACTGATTATAAAGAGCTTTTCTACCTCCTACAAAGAAAGTAACACTTTGTGAGTGAGTTCTATTCAACACTTTGGCCTCCCGATCAGGAGATCAATCTCTGTGGAGGCTTAAGAAACAATAATTGACTGTCTCGATTATATATAGTATAGTTTTCTGTTTCTTCTGGATACATGCTGTTCGAACACATCTTGTTTAAATGTGACAGCTGTAACATTCATCACACTTATTATCACATGCTTCATAAGCAAGGCTCTTTCCACTTGAAAACTAACACATTGCTAATTAGAGCTATACACATGTACTCATTAACAAGTGCATGCAGGGTGAGATCATATCTTGAAAAGACTGTGCCTCACTCTTTAAGTATTCATTGTGAAACTGCTACTTCAGAATAGTGGCTGCAAATCTCACTTGGGAGTTTCCATTCAACACTTTCAATCAATCAATGTTTATTTATATAGCCCAATATCACAAATGTTACATTTGTCTCAGTGGTCTTCACAGTTTGTACAGAATATCAGTATGACAATACGACACCCTCTGTCCTTAGACCCTCACATCGTACAAGGAAAAACTTCCGGAGAAAACCCACAGTTTAAAGGGAACATGGGAGAAACCTCAGGGAGAGCAACAGAGGAGGGATCCCTCTCCCAGGACGGACAGACGTTTAATAGATGCCGTGTGTTTGGCCTCCCCATTCAGATCCCTGGAGCTTTTGGTCTCTTTCATGGCTCGTGGCTCATGTCTGACACATTATGATGCAAAACTTCATAACGCATGCGTTCATGATGTATTGGGTTGTGTTACATTCCTCTCTGTAGAAATTCAGAGCTGTGCGCTGCAGAGATTGTGATTACTACACTACAGAGGAATGCACTAACATGCCCCTCAACCCTTTTCTTGTCAGCATTCAGTAAATTAAAAGAAAACAAAGCTGCAAAAGTCTGTCTCCATGCCGACTGCGGTAACAGATACATGTTTTTCTTACCGATTATGAAAAGGGCCTACCTATATCACAGTTGACCTTTACAGTATGTTTTTGCTGTAGAAAGAGCCAACAAGTATTGCATGAAAACATTCCTGGTGAAATGCAGCGCTGTCTCTTTAAGAAAAAGCTGGATTAAGAGTTTGTTCAGCACACAGGTGTAACAGTACAAAAGTAATCATGTTATTTTTTACAAGTGGAGTATCTGTGGGCTGCCACGTTGCTTGTAATTTGTCTGAGTCGAACTGATGGAGCTTACTGAAAGATAAAGGTCAGTTTCTACCGGATGATCATTTCCATCTATGGAAACCATACACACTTGACAAAACCAAATGACATGCTAGCCCATTGCAATCAGCGTTGAGAAAGTAATCAGTGCTTGATTAGATGTAATGTGCCCCGTATTGATCCGCCTCTGCAGCACACGCTCCGAGTGCTCTGAATGAGAAGCGTTCGATCACCGGGGAGGTTAAACACAGTCTGTTTCCGCAGAGTGGATTGCCCTCGACAACAGGAATGACAGGCAGGAATGAGATAACTGCCTGTGATTCTTGGCCGAACTAACATTTACCCTCCTCTGCCAACGTGCTGCCGATATATCCGTCGGAAACGCTGTCAGCTATTTTTCCTATTATTTATTTTCCGTGTCAAAATTGATTATTCTTTTTCAAGAGCCTGGCAGACAACACTTTGACACCGGAATCTCACAGCTGCTATGATTTGACAAGACACGGCAAAATAAAGTCTGGTCAAGACAAAAATATATTGCCGTTATAGTGTGATGCCCCTGGAAGATTGAGCAACACTATTTTACGGTGTCAGTTATATTTATTAACTTTTTGTCACATCTTGTTTAGATGTGACAGCTGTGAAATTCATCACACTTTCTTTTATCAGCTGCATCACAAGGCTCTCACCACCTGTTTATAATGATCACATTGCTAATCAGAGTTATACATCTACGCTTTATGAACAAGCGAGTGCAGGGTGAGATAATATCTTGCAAACGATGAGTGCCTCATTATTTCTGTATCACTTGTTAGAACGAGGTGACACTGCTGCGTGACAGTATTAGTGGCTGTCTCACTTGACGGAGAAACCTTGTTCAATAGTTTAGACAGAAATGCATATGAACTGTTAGATAAGTATTTTGACGGGTACAATCTATTTTTCTCAGTTAATGCAGTGACCTTACAACAGGACAACAATGGCAAACCACAGCAAGAGAATTACATGATTTGTGCATATAAAACCAAAAATGAGCTAAGCAATGGATTCAACAAGATACTAGGTTAATTTGAAATACAACATTTTTTAGCAGAAATGCTGAAAACAATTTGCTTGATTTCTCGTTCTTATTTAATACTAAACATGACATTTTAACGAGTCTGCACAAAACAATGAATATGTCAACATGGGCTCGGTAAAACTGTGATTTAAAAAAACCGTGTGTGGTGTTAATTACCCAAGTGTCATTGTCTGTAAAACACTTGTTAGCATCAGAAAGCAGACTGTTAAGATGAGTCTGATACGGATTTCAATTATTTATTTTTTTATTTCTCCCGCTCGACTATGGACTGAAATACCAAACATATTTGTTGGTGTTTATCTTTCCCCCACACTACCTGAACGTATACATTAAGCCTTAAAGTGTTTTGAAGTGTGTAGACATCAGAGAAAGCGGGTCAATCTGAGAGCAACTCTACCTTTCTGAGCTGATCCTGTAAAAACTCCTGCTCTTGCAATCCTCAGACCTCGCTCAGACCTCGCTCAGACCTCATCAGCCCGACACACACAGAGCATGAAACCGCTCTGCTTCAAACGGCTCACATGTCTTCTACAAGGCCGGGCTGGTCACCTCATCTGAGAGATTGGAGCAGGCAGCAGAGGCAGGGTTGATCTCAGGGGGAAATAACTCACTTTTATCAGTTTGAGGTTTACTCATGGCCGTTTAAGGAAAAGTAAATATAACCCTATGATGGTGTCTTTGAGGGGTGTCCACTAGCAGATGGCAGCATCCGATGGGGGGCCATTTGGTATGTTCCTATCTTTGTCCTGCACAGGTGGGTGGTGGTGCAGGTCTATCTTTCTGCTTTCTCCCCTGGGGAATGTTTAGCTGGTCAGGGTTTGATGTGGCAGGGCCCCTGCCAAATAATCACAGCCCAGCCAGAGGGGGGTGGGCAAGCCTTCAGCCCAGCATCCAGGGATTTGTGAAAAGTTGTCTCAAGGGAGGGAGGGGCTTTGACGCCTGGCGAGTGTCGTTTCACAGACGGATGATAATGTGGAATGGGATCAAAAGGGAGGATTTTGGCAGAGTGGTGATTTTCACAGTGGTGCACGGCTGAGTGGCTCAGTTTTCAGCCGGTCTGGGTTTTTGTCATCTTTTTTATTTTTTTGATCTCCTCCTCAAACTCTTAGTCTTTGTGATCTCTTTCTCAATCCACTCTTTTCTTTCAGAGTTATTGTTCCTCTACTCCCACTCCCGTTTTCTTCTGTGAGAGGTGGCGTTGCTGGGGCTTTCAGGACGGATGCCCCCGCCAAGGGCCTGTCCACGGGCATCACAGCAGCTTTACTCAATTGTGCTGACGGCTCACTCTGAACTGTCAACAGTTGCTTTTCCTCTCATCCGCCAACACAGTCAGTGATTACTTTCAACATCATCTTCACTATTATTATTATTATTATTATTATTATTATTATCATCATCATCAAGAACGCTATCGCCATCATCTTCAATCATCAGCCCTGTTTCAACCGTTCCATCCGTCTATTTTTTTCAAAACACTTGTGAGTAATTTTCACAGTATCACAGACTGATTCTGAATATAACTGCACACAGAAATAGGAAAGAGAATGTGTTTTCAGATCTCTAAATGCCACTCTTGAGAAAAGCAGCAACAAAATAGCTGGCTGTGTGCAAATTACAGCTTGAGCATGTCTAGGCAAACACTTGAACTACTCCACATTCAGCACGTGCTGCACCTGTGGGATCTGTTTACAGCTTAAAACAGCAGCCGTAATGGCGAGAGGTGAAATGACTTGGCTGTGGGGATAAAATGTCTGTGATTTTGCTTAGTGCTGCACTCTTTGTGCAACGGGTAAGAAATAACAAAGCTATTGTTGCCTCTGGTGTTTTTCTGCTCATTTACAGCAAAACGTTGTCTCCCGCTATCACCGCTATGGGCTTCAGGAGTAAACTGAAATCCATTAGATGCTTATTTAAGACAGAGCCTCGTCAAAAGCTGAACTGGTGCATAATTGCACAGTGGGGAGACTAAAGAGAAAATATGCCCACTAATAACTGTTACACATGCTGTTACAGGCACTGTTCTCTATGGATGTTATACCTATTTTACATGTGACTAACTTACGCTTTATGAAATAAACAACACATAACAGGCCTACAGGTAGAGATGTCACAAGAGTATATATACTTTGGTTACAATCAATGCCATAAAGATCTTTTGAGGCCAGATATTGGAGAGTGACCGTGTTAAAAGGTGGTGGGGTAGAGAGGATGACATGGAGCAGGGACCGACCTTGCCGGTGCATGGGCCGTCGTCTCTAACCAGAACTGGTTAGCGGCCAAGATGATACTCGTTTTCGTTCAGTACTGCAGGTGGCCTATTATAGTCGCGCCAGAGGTCGAGATAAGCGGTGTCCTTGGATCCCAAGATGAAAGGAAAAGCATGTGGACACAGTAAAATCACTACTGACACATTGTGATATGCATGCAGTTTTTGAAGATAGTGCCTTGATGCAATATTTTAGCGATTGGTCCCCATTTTGTTTGCACACCATCGTTTGAATTTAAACATACGTTTTGTTTACATAAAAAATTGATATTTTTTTTAATTCCAACAACTTTTCAACAGAATGGCACGTCTTCCTTTGAGATGATCAATTCACTTCAATATCAGAACTTCCGTCCATCATATATACCATTTCAATAAATAAAGTATGTAAACCCTTCAGTATTTGGACATATCAGATAAATAAACGTTTATTCAACATTTATAATTATCTGTCCAAAGTGTATTTGTCAAACTCTGTATCTGAGATGGCAAATCTTAAAGGACTCTTAAAGGACTCTTTGATCGGGACATCCATAAATCGACTCTGCGGTCCTATTCTCTAAAAGTGGCCTCAAAAACTGAATGCATTTTTCACAAACAACTGATTTTATAACTTCAGACAAAGGATATTTTTCATATTGTTGTCATTGTAAGAGCTTGGATGTATCCAACCACTAACAGAAATGATCACAGCAATTTGTACTCGTGAAAGAACAAGATGGAAAGCATGAGTTTTCTGAGCAATATGCCTCTGTGTTCAATGTATCTTCTGTTGTTTGACAAAGAAGTCTTCAATCACAAAATACCAAGCAAAGAGGGGGGGGGGCAGCTGAAGAGCAACCAGGCAACTACAGAGCAATTCAGTCTTCTCTGCAGAGGTAGCCATTTCCTCACTTGGAAGATAAAGGGATGATAATTGGATACGGCTGTGTTTTTCAAAGAGGTGTTTACTGTATGCGGCTTCACAAACACGGGCGAGTCATTTTCCTCACAGCAGGAGGCGTTTACTGCAGAGAGTCCAGCACTACCCATGTGAATCATACGTCTTCATTAGCTGATATCTTTGTCGGACCATCACCCACAAGGGAGCATGTCACGGTCATGGTGATGCTTTGAATCAAGATGTTTATGAATATTGAGGAGGTGTGATAGTATTTCTGCTTGTTATGGATGTTGATATAAAACGGCTCCTTTTATGGCCAGGAGGGCACGCTGGGTTTTTACGAGGTGAACTGCTTGTCTCTGTGATTAAAGATTTGTTGGACTATAAACTTTTACAAGCACAGGAATAATAGCCGGCTGCTTTCAGGAATATGACATCTCTCGAAAGGGGTCTAAAAGAGTCAACTGGACCATATCATAAAACTAAAATGAACAATGTCATGGCTTAAAGGTGTGTGATTGTTTGCTGCAAAATCCAGACATTACTCACTCTGCAAATAAAAACTTCTTAAATGTGAACTTAAGAGAGTTAACGACATGCTGTTTATGTCATAGGATATCACAGGGACACTTTATTATTAATTACACACAATAATAGCTGAATAAGATGTGTCATCTTATTAATTAATCTTCAACATTGTACCAAGGCGTATTTTTTTTTAACTGTACTTCGTATTGTGTAACAGTGATGAATGGACATACAGTATTCCTCTAAAGTGATGTTGAATATTTCTCAAGTTACAGCTTTTCTGATCACCAAGCAGAAAGGAAACAAGTCCTTACAAATGACATATAATCCTCGAATTCCCAGCTTAAACAGTTAACAAAACAAATGATCATCAGTGTTCTGTGTTTGGACTGGATGTTTCTGTGCATGTACAGTAAACACACTTTACACCATGCAGCCATAGTTCTGTAAACCTCTGAGTCGCAGTAAATATGGGCAGTCGTTGCCTTTACGAAAGATGTGGCAGAAACAAAAGGCCTGGGTTTATACAAGAGCAAAGTGCAAAAGTGTTTTAACTGATTCTGCAGCTGTATCGGACCACTGATGCTTAGGTTTGCAGAAGATGATAAAGACTCATAGCATCTCAGACAGTGTTTCTCAAACTTTTTCATACCAAGGACCACCTAACCACCTAACTAATAAAAAAACACTCGCGGACCACCTAACTCCACAAATATCCAAAAACACATCGTTTTTTACAAATCGCCTGAAAATGGTACAAACAAGTGGCAACATGTGGGATGAAGGGGATGGGATGTTTGGGATGTTTATCTGGGCTATTTCATGCAATCGAAAGTGAAACTTAAGCTCTTTCCATTGCGGAGATATTCCAGCGAGAGTGCGAAAAACTTAAATAAATGTATTTCTTTCAAATGTGAAATTTTACCAATATACTCACGGACCACTAGGGGGCGCTCATGGACCACCAGTGGTCCGCGGACCACACTTTGAGAAGCACTGATCTAAGAGCTCACAAACAAATGTGTAAGTCTACGTTGTTTTGAGTTTTGTCAACCACTCACTCTTTTATGCCTCTTTAAGATAGCTTTTTGAGATTTATGGAATGCACTCGGCAACAGAAACAAAAAGGCCCACGTGAACAATATTTGTATTCCCTTTTTCCTTTACACAAGTGGCAGAATGTGACGAACCCCTTCACTCCCCTTCCCCTCACTTCCACCCCGCTTTACTCTTGTTACAATACACCCACAATTAAGACAAAAAACGATTGACACCGGTATTGACATGAACAATATAGCTGCAATAATAGATCCATTTGTGCAATGTGTTGTGTTTCAAACTTTAAATGAGCGCCTTGTGTTATTGATTGTCACAGCTCCACATAAAGAATGTTGCATGACACACGCTCATTTGTCTCCGTATAGAAACGCCAGTAAACAGGCTGCAGACAAGCTGCAGTAATTCTGCAGCGCATCGCCTGGGACGCTGCCATCTGTCTGTGCACACAAGCTTGTATCTCTTTGTTGGAAGACAAACTGCTGGAGCCACTTTATTCTGTAATCATTAACCGTACATACCCAAACAATGAAGTTGGAAAGCAACATTAAAGTGGAACTTCTTCTTTTAGTTGCTTTTCAAGTAAGTCTGACCAGCTGCATAAATGATGAGTTTTAAGATGAACTTTTGCAACCCCAGCTGTGATTTTAGCACGCATAAATAAAGGACCTCTTCTAAGGCTTGATTGTAGACTTGATCCTGTAACTGATCTTCTGTTTTCTGATCTCTACTTATCTCAAGAAGCATTTTTCTAGCTTTTTATCAGACTAAACTTTTCAACATTCTTACTGTGAATATTTTGGGAAACAAGCCTTTTTTTGTTCCAGAGTTAGTATTTCGGATCTTTTACAAACTGTGTTAATTGCATCACCCCTAGAGTGATGTGAGTGTAATATCGATGATGAAATGCTTTCAAAAATCCTTTGAACCGTAAACCCTATTTAATGAAGAAATTAGACTACATTACATGCATGTCATCATTGATAGTAAACACTGATTACCGATTGGCTGTTGTGCTTCTGTTGCCTCTAAGTACAGTGCATACATGAAAGCTTCATTACAAAACCAGAACCAAGAAGTATTAGTACATTATCAGCTATTCACGGCCATTAAATATAACATGATATAAATTGCACCATGTCAGCGGCACACTGTTATCGTAAATATTAGGGCACTAGCTAGATATACTTTAAGATAAATATACAGGTCCCTGCTGATTTAGAGACGCAGATTCCTAAACATATTTGAAAGTAATTGCATTACCAAAAATAACTTCACCGTGAACCTGAGGCTTCTTCATAAGGTAAAAAAAGTCTCTGCTCACATTTAAACCGAATAAAACGAAACACATTTGACATGACAGGCAGAACGTTTTGGGGTTTATTATGTCAGTTCTGTAGCAGCTTGGACTTAAATTGATGCTTACTGTATGGCTGGAGAATAGAAGTGTTTTTTCCTAACGTGACATTCAGTGAAGTCTTAATGCTTTGACCTACAGTGCATTTTCATGTAAATCTACACGAAAGTAAATGTGTCATTTTGATCAACAAATACATGATTTAAGGTTACTTGAAATATTGAAACAACATGGGATTACTTTAGTCATTATTGTTTGTGTTTTTTGTTGTTCTTTCTTTCTCTTTTTGTACAAACCATGGTATCATTTGTATATATTTTGCTCTCCATTGCTAAATGACAAACCTTGGTTATGCATCGTCAAAACGTAATAAAAAGATTTTGGATGAAAAAAATATTGAAATAAACACTGCAGCCATTATCAACGTTATGTTTGGGCGACATTACATTTGTTATATCCTCCCGGCAACTGAGGGAAAAAACGATTTCCAATCTTCTTTATTTTTTGTTTCCTACCTATTAACAAAAACATCTTGCAATTTAGACTTTTTAAATTTAATTTGATTTTTAAATGTTACAGTATGTCCACTGTAGAGGATGTCAAGACCATTTTAGTTTGAAAAGACAGCCACAATGAACATATTATGGTTATAGAGTGATATTAATACAAGAATACATTCACCTTTATTTAATACATAAATAAGTAATTGATCTGCACATTGCTGTTTATTTGGTCACTAAAAAACTAGTTGAATCTTTCCAGATGCAGCATAACAGAAATATGATATCCAATGAGTTGCGATGACATAATGCAGGAAAGCATTCAGAACTTGCCCGAAACATGAGACACAAATCGACCTGACCTGATCAGCCATCACCAGGTCATCTTAAACAACAGCACATATTCATTCTCTTCAGTCTTCTGTGATCTCTTTATAGTAAACAGGTCGACCAACAACACCTGCTGTAATTACCGAGTGTGGTTCCTAACTCATTAATGAAAGGCCGCAGAGTGAGAGGTGGACATGAAGTGGATGGAAATGTTTGAAAGCAGCAGCAACACCTCATCAGTGCTGCTCTACACCCACTAATGATTCAAAGAAAGGTCACAAAAACTTGAAACGCACTCATCAGACATTTCAAAGTCTGTGTCGGTGAGATATTTCATCCCAATTCAAAGGTGATTACTTGAATCTGTCATAATGCAACACCTTTTTAATGACACCCTCATTTTCAAATCTGTATGCCATTAAGGATCTTTCAGAGGAGAATAAAAAAGACCTTTATACATTTTTGATCATTGACACCTTTCTGTTCATAATGAAAAAATCTGTTTGTTCGAGTTGATGCTTCATCGCATTCACACAGAAGACCATTTGACGGGTCACTGTAACAAAATCACTGCTGTAAATAATACAATTAATGATGGTTGAATTACTTTGAGCTGCTTAAAAATCAGGGTCCTAAAGTGTGTGTTAATTCATACGCATTTTCCATTTTCTACATTTTATGAATTATTTTTGTAAGCTTGTGCTGGTTTGAAAAAATGTAATGACTACGTATTAATTCATCTACATAAAATTAATCTACAATTTTGGTGACAGGAGTGACATTGTGAGTATTAACCATTTCCCAAACTATTATATTATTTGGGAGTTACCTTTTTGATTAATATCCTTTAATGTTAATCAACATTTGTGTTTATACCACAACAACGTTATTTACAGCATAATGACATGCCTTGTAATTATGCTGGACATTCATTTTGTTTTTAAGAACACCAATTTTGTTCAAAACTCCTTTACCCACAATCAGCTAACTCCTTGATCAGTGAAGTTGGGGATTCAAATTGCTTCAAACATAGTCCATTGCAACAATCTTGAAAAAGGAACATGACGTTTCTACATCTGGATGCGATATCAAATACACACGGTAGTAGTCCGACTGACTACATAAATATAACAAATGTAGAATGCATATTCATACAAATTGTAGGAACACTTTCATCTTATGTTTAATTTGTTTTATGTATTAAAAGTATTGAAAATGGAGACCAAACTTCATAAAACCTGTTTACCGGTAGGCCTACAGTAGGTGGTTTTTAGTTTTCTAAACACGGGTTACAAATCATTTTTGATCCACACTTCTCCTATTTCCTGTTCACAGATCAAACGGAAACATCCCCACTTAACTTAGAGCTCTTAATCTCAGCCTCTCTGCATTCGTACCTTTTCGAGTTGGCAGAATTTCTCTGATTGTTCCTCGAAAGTGTTATTTTCCCAGGCTGGCTCTAATCCACCAGAGGATGTTATAGCAGTGAACACCTATCCTGTGCGTGTTTGGCTTCCTCTCATTTAGTGTCAAAGAAACACTTATTTTTTTAAAACATATTTTGTAGCTTTTTCCCCCAACACAACCTCTCAAAGGGTTCAAATTAGGATGAATGATTTGTTCTGCTGCACCGTGATTACCTGCTATTACCGCTGCAACCTTGAAAAGTTTCTTTTCAAAGTCCTCAAGTTGTTTGCGGCATTCTGCTCAAAACATTTCATACAACACATAAAGAAGAAGGTGAATTATTGCACTCGGGCTGAGCTTTAAAAAATGTTTTCGCACTGCACCAATGATGGCTTTCTCTTTTGTTTCTGATCTATCTGAGTGATTACATTATATCTCTCAGTGTCCTTTGATGCAGGGTCAAGGTACTTCCGAGTCGAAGGAAAATGGGCTCAGTGTATCAAGCCGTTCACCACAGATGCATCTTGACTAATGGAAACACCTTTGGCACATTACTGTATCTCATATCACCATGGTGGCAGACTGTAAAGCATTACAAAACAGTCGCAGTGTTATTTATACTCTGAGCACTAAGAGCAAGCGCAGGGGCGGGTGAGAATGTGTTCAAGGTGTCCCTAATGGCCTCGACTCCACACTAACTTTTAAAGCATGTGGAAGAACGTTTTGCTGCTTGAATATGTTTGCTAACACCTACGGCAATAAAAGAAAGTCAATCTGTACACAGTTAGTGCTTGGGGGGAGAACAAATATTTCTCTGCACCTTTTATAAAAGCCGATATCTGGAATTCCATGCCAGAGGTCACTCAACACATTTCAATTGAAAAATAGACGTGAACATGTTTGCTTTCAGCACACTTGAATCGTAATTTGTTTTCCATCAGTAGTAAGACTGCTTGGACACACAATGGGAAGCGATTCCTCTCAGAGAAACCGCAGTAATGACCAAGCTTTCAATCGGCCGTGGTGGAGTGTCGATGCTTTTCCCATATTGTTGTTTCAGTAGCCCCTGTCTCGTCTTATCTACTTCCTCCACAGCCATTGGCCAGACTCGAGGTCAAGCTGTATTTTTCAATAATTCTCTGTGTTGGTTTTTATCTTCTTTGGAGAAACAGTCGGGGTAGTTGAGCAAGTTCAAATAAAAGCTATAAGTTGATTCAGAGCACATTTTGCCTATTCAATTTTGTTCCTTGTTGACACATACAGTAGCGATGTAAAAGCTATTGCTAGTTTATTAAACACCTTTTACTTTACGCTGTTTGGTTGCTGATATTCTGGTTGATTAGAATTCTGCCCATGTTGAACGTGTGTAAACAAAATTGCTGGAAATTACCATTTGTCTTCAACTAATGAAATTAGTAACGGCATATATTTTTCCTGATCTATCAAGTGCATGAAAACAGTTAATGCCTTTTTGCTCCATGGTCATCATTTAGGCAGACTGTCGCATAGTGTCGTTTTATCATCTCTGTGGACTTTAAAGAGCTTTCAGCATGAAGAGATGAATCGATGTTGCCAAATATTTAGAACTGCCGAATCATGCTCGAGCTGGTCGCCTAATGGTCTGATCAGACGCAAATACATCTAAACTTGTATCAAGCTGATGACAGATGTGTTTTTTTCACATTATCAACTTGGTAGAGGCAGCATAACCTAACCAGCAATGCTTTTCGGGAATGTTTACTTATTATGATGATTCAACTTGTCTGTAAGGAGGACGTAAATCTTTCAGAAGTGAGATCCTGTTATGCACTAATCCTCCCCCGAGGGCAAAGGAAGGAATTGAGGCACCTTTGCCAAAAAGTCAGCTCAATCAGATCTACTTCTCTCCCGGAGGAGGGATGTAACACATTTTCATATTCCAGCATTAAAGCCTTTGAAGATGTTGTCAAACATGAATTGACCTTGGATTTTATTTATTGTTGTGTGACATGTCACATATTTTCTAAACTACAAGTGTGTCAGTCAATCAATCAATCAATGTTTATTTATATAGCCCAATATCACAAATGTTACATTTGTCTCAGTGGTCTTCACAGTGTGTACAGAATATCAGTATGACAATACGACACCCTCTGTCCTTAGACCCTCACATCGTACAAGGAAAAACTTCCAAAGAAAACCCAGTTTAAAGGGAAAAATGGGAGAAACCTCAGGGAGAGCAACAGAGGAGGGATCCCTCTCCCAGGACGGACAGACGTGCAATAGATGCCGTGTGTAAATTGAAAAGATAATACATTTGCAACATAGGTAGTCCAAATGTTTGGAAATGCATGTGTGTATAATAGGAAGATGAATCCACGAGGATATCCATCCAGGACCACAGCCAAGACTCAAGATCCAGCGCTCGCGATCCAGGACCGCAGGATCATCCATGTCTCCGGATCCCGGCGTATATAGACACCAAAAAGAAAGACATTTGGGGAAGCTGGGTTAATCGGAACATGAGAGTACACAGGTATAGACAGAGAGAAGGAAGAAGTAAGATGTCCCCCGACAAATTAAGCCTATATCAGCAAAACTAGGGGCTGAATCTAATCAGCCCTAACTATAAGCTTTATCAAAAAGGAAGGTCTTAAGCTCACTCTTAAAAACGGATAGGGTGTCTGCCGCCCGAACACAAACTGGAAGCTGATTCCACAAATGTGGAGCTTGATAAGAAAAGGCTCTGGCTCCCATTGTACTTTTAAAGATTCTAGGAACAACTAACAACCCTGCATTCTTGGAACGCAATGCCCTAGTAGGACAGTAGGGTATAATGAGTTCTTTAAGGTAAGATGGCGCCTGCCCATTAAGGGCTTTGTAGGCGAGAAGAAGAATTTTAAATTCTATCCTGTGTTCTATAGGGAGCCAGTGTAAGGCAGCCAGAACAGGAGTAATGTGGTCCCTTTTCCTAACTCTGGTTAGTACACGAGCTGCAGCATTTTGAATCAGCTGAAGCAACTTGACTGACTTCTTGGTACTCCCTGATAATAAAGAGTTACAATAATCCAGCCTAGAAGTAACAAATGCATGGACTAGTTTCTCTGCATCGTTTTGAGGCAAGATATGCCTGATTTTTGCAATGTTACGTAGATGAAAGTAGGCGGTCCTTGAAATTGATTTTATGTGGGCATTAAAGGATAAATCCTGATCAAATATAACACCAAGATTCCTTACAGTCTCACTGGAGGCCAAATTAATGCCATCCATAGTTAGTATATCTTTAGATAATTTGTTTCGTAGATTCTTCGGGCCAAGTACAATAACTTCAGTTTTGGTCGTGTTTAACATCAAAAAGTTTAAGGTCATCCACGTTTTTAAGTCCTTAAGGCAGTCTTGAATTTTATTTAGATGATTAATTTCATCAGGCTTGATTGATAAATATAGTTGAGTATCATCCGCATAACAATGAAAGTTTACAGAATGATTCTTTATAATATTGCCTAACGGAAGCATATATAATGTGAACAAAATAAATGTCAGTAAATGCTGTGATCTTTTTGCCTGCCAGTAAGACTTGACTTCCTTTTTCCGTCAGAATATTGCTTTGTGATTTACCTTTTTAATCCAATGTATCAACTACCATATTAATATATATTGAAATGGCCTGTGTATTCTCACTTTATGGCTGACTCATTTCATATAAACATGTTCAGAGCCATTTGAAACAGCGGTGGAGTGCATGGGTGTGTTTGTTTAGCATGCTGGCATGTCTGTATGTCTGCTTGTGTTTTCTTCTGAAATGCTGTGCTGGCTGGTGGGAGTGATCGGCTGGGACCTTTCAACACGTCCCTTATCAGAGACACACACCCGCACATAACGGGTCCAATGAGGCTCTGAAAGCGGTGGATTCTCAGATTACCGCCCTCTGCTCTCGTCACATGCCTGTTTCTTAACACTGCTTCACAGTTTTTTTTAGATCTGCTATAACCCTGGAGCCTTATACTAAACCAGAAGATCAGATAACTAAACGATCGACAAAGTATATCGTATCGTGCAAGCAAAATTGTCCCAAAACAAAGCGTTTAAATAATCTGGATGGATGAGATTTAAATGGCTTCAGACGCTGAACTCAATTGAATTATTCTATAGGTTTATTATAAACATATTGTCTCAGCAGACAAAAATAAACAGCTTTTTTCTCTAAAATATCTTTCATTGTTTTCATCTTTTGCTCTTCATTACTTAAGAAAAAAACAAGCAAACTTCAATGCTTTTTGTGTACTTGGTTCCATGTAGTCTCATTTCATATTCATACAGTTTCACTCTTTACTTAGTGAGAGAGCCGCTTTCATAGGATTAACCTATATCACACTCGTGAAGAGAATTGAAAAGGAATATATTCACGAGAGACCTGCTCATATAAACAATAACCCCAGGGGAATATCTGTTATTGGCATTGTAGGTGTTACCAGAGCATCGAGTGTGTAATGCACTGCTGTGGCTGATTAAAACTGTAACTCTGTGTTGCCTCTTCACACTGAAGGTCCCCGGAGTGCAAGGGTAAATAAACACTGGTGCAGCTTGCAAGTAGCCGATATGTCACGGGAGAAAAGCTGCTGCTGTGAAAATGGTACTGCAAATCTCTACCGATTGACACACCGTCGTAATACCGTCAGATCACCCAACACAGGTCAATTTATACAAAACAGAAAAATTAAATAAAACAGAGAAAAGCTCCATATATATATTTGGGAGCCTAAAGAAAAATCTGCCATTATGGGCCAAAGTTTTCCCGAACTGTCAAAAGCTGGTGGTTGTAACATATTGCCCACTGTGGACAGACCATACTACTCAGGTCTGTGCAGACCTGTGAAAAGCAGTTTTTGTTGTAGTTTCTATATGTTCAGTTAACTCAATCTATGTGGTTTGGTTTCTCTCCGGCGTCCCTGTTTTAAATCCACTTTTTCAATCTTGAACGTTGTTACTGCTTTTTAAAATGAATAATATCGGGAATTTGTGCTTGGCACCGAATGTGCAGGTCTCTTTATAAGCAGCTCTTCTTGAAGTCCACAAATTGGCTTATTTTTCTTATATAACAATATGTAAACCAACCACCAAAGGATGCAGTCCAAATCCTTTCAGGAAAGGGTAAAGTAGATGCTGTCATCACAATCATGTTTTAAATATCAAGCCACCGTCAGCCTGTGTGTGTGTGTGTGTGTGTGTGTGTGTGTGTGTGTGTGTGTGTGTGTGTGTGTGTGTGTGTGTGTGTGTGTGTGTGTGTGTGTGTGTGTGTGTGTGTGTGTGTGTGTGTGTGTGTGTGTGTGTGTGTGTGTGTGTGTGTGTGTGTGTGTGTGTGTGTGTGTGTGTGTGTGTGTGTGTGTGTGTGTGTGTGTGTGTGTGTGTGTGTGTGTGTGTGTGTGTGTGTGTGTGTGTGTGTGTGTGTGTGTGTGTGTGTGTGTGTGTGTGTGTGTGTGTGTGTTCTTTGTAGATATATTTGTGGAAATGACAGATCATTGATAGGGTTCATATTCGAGTCTCAACCCTTCTCAGACTGTAATCTCGTCTGCAGCCCACTTTCTTCAGTGCTCGCTACATACTAGCTGTAATGATTAGCTATAGGGAGGCTGAACACTCAGCACGCCGGCAGACTGATCCGAGCCTCCGACAGCCTCTCACTTGATCTCTATCTGCCAGCGCTTTGATCCCAGCATCCTGGGATTGTGTAATCTGTTCATGTCAGGCAATAACAGTTGCTGTCAACTTTTATGTCTCTTTCAGCTGAGTATTTCAAATGTGTGCCTTGGATGAACCTTAGATGAATGTTCTCATGAGATGTGCTACAGTCAGAAATTTGGAAAACAATCCCACTTAGCTCCTTTTTAAGGCTCCCTTGATTTGACTTTGAGTGTAGAGATTCCGGATGAAACCCGCATTACATGTGTTTACAGTAGAATAACAAATATGTTGCAAGTGATTTGACAGTGAGAATAAATTAACCGCTTTGGGAAACCCATTCACCTCACCTACAGAATATTTCTCTGACAGTGAGTCAAATGTTATCCGACATACTGTCAGCTGAAAAGTTACACCTAAATGTGTTCTGATGGCTATGCTTTCCTGCACAACCTAATTCAGTCTGACACATTTCGGACCAGGTAGTTCTAAGTCAGGGTTTTGATGGTCCAGCAAAAGCATTAAACACCTCACGACTTTAGTTTATTATGCATTTCTCCAAACCTGAGATTTTCAATGAAGAACTTTGCGATATTAAGATTGTTCATCAATTCCACCAAAAGGACAATGGCATAATTTAGAGACATGCTGCTAATGTCGTTGTAGGGATGGCAATTTCTGGAAGTCGATTTGCCATTTTGATTCCTAATTAAATATTTCTACAGCTTTTGAATGCGAGCACATTTTGTATAAACATTCACATAGGTATATGAACCCTTTTTTTTTTAGTCATTTTAGTTTTTCCTCATAATTCTGCTCATATGACAGTCCGGAAGACTATCTGTATTGCAGCCAAAAATGTATGACCGTATTAGGGCTGTACCCGAATATCCAAATACTTAACACTTAACCATCAACTTTATCCTTTACTTTCTCCGTCTTTATATGTAGATATTACTTTTCTCTGTTAATCTCTGCTCCTTTTCTCCATCACGTTGTTTCCATAGCAACAACAACTTCCTGTCAACAGCGCTAACTCTCCTTCAAAATAAAAGCATGTCCACACAAAATAGGAAGCAAATTACACTTGAGACCTTTATATATACAGTCTATGCTTGAGACATATACAACTGCAACAAAAGTAACACACACAATGCAATATCCCATTCAATTTCAAAGAACACAAATTGGGTTAGTAACATTAACAAATAACTATAAAACAACAATACTGTAGAATAGCACAATGAATGCCTTGAATAAACCAAAATACACGTTTTGAAGCGTGCACCGCGGGCGCCGAATATTCGCTGCTGATTACTACCGAATATCCGGAGCCCGAAAAATTGTATTTGGGACAGGCCTAGACCGTGTGCACCAGACCATATGCAAGAAGACGCGTGGTTGTAGTGAAGGTAACTCTTTTTCTGTGTACGTTTTTGGACATTATGCATCCCTTTTAGTTACCCTCAGCTTTTTGTGCCATAGGTTTTTTTCTTAGTCAACTATACCAATATATAACTGCTCTGCATACATTGTATACATTTAGGTGATGTGTAAACACAGTGTTTAGGACCAAATACCTGCACAACTAAGGGCTTTCCCATCATCTTCAGTTGAATGTTGTATGTAATGCTAATTAGCAAATGTTGCTGACAGTACACTTTAAACCAAGATGATGAGCATCTAAAACGTTATCTCTGTGAAACGTTATAATGGGGAACTTTGTCATTGTGAGGATGTTAACATGTTAAATAATTATTCAGTTCAAACCAATGGTGTGGCAGTCGACTGATAGTCTTGTTGTTCAATAGTGAGGAAGGTTTTCACCACAAGTAGTCTGTCTATTCTTCTACATAATTTCCCCCAAACAGAGTATTGAGTTAATGATTTAGACAGATTAACAGTCTGTCATGATCACATCGGTTTGGATGAGAATTGGGAAAGGACACCAGCTGTAAATGAGAAGTGATGTGATGCTTTGCTGAAAAGCAATAATAACTGCAGCCGTGAGAACGTCATGTTCAGCTTAATAAAGGTTTCATTATTTCAGTGACGAAGGTTACCAGAGTCCGTCTTGTTAATCAATTCTCTCTTGTTCGGTTCAAACCAAACTGTCAAACCTTCGTAATGGCAGGAATTCACATTTGTATTATTGATTTACTTCTGTAATTGGAAAACCATTCGGAGAAGCATTCTGTGGAAGTGTTAACATCACAAAATTGATAAATAATATACTGTGTTGCTGTAATTTGGAACATTTTAATGACTTATCAATAATGCTGCATTCCAGCAAACCTACATTATGTTACTCGGCCTGAGAAGAAACGATTAAGCTTCAGGCGGATGATTGATACAACATTGCATCCACGAAATAATACAAATGAGTCAAGATATTTTGACACCTTATTTAGTTGTAGCGGCAGCCTTTCTTCAGTTAAATGATTTGTAGAACTAAATCTATGAGGGCTGCACAATATATTGTTTTCGTATCGTTGAAGTCAGCTTGCGTTAGAAACACATAATACAATTCTGGATATTCTACGCAGTTACAATTTTTAAAGTTACGTTTTCTACTAATACTCTCTCTCTACTAACTCTAAGAATATTGTATCTGTGCTTTCTGTGACTTCAATGTTCAATTACAGGATGTTAGAAAGCCTGTCTGTATTTCAACAATATACTGGAAGTGGCAGAACGGCCAATACACTTTTTATTTATTCCTTTATTTGACTTAGATTATTAAATGAAATGAACATGGCTCTTAAAAATAAAAAGCCTATAATAACGATAAGCCTTAAAATATAACATGAGGAAGACATGACAAAGAAATTAGCTGTAAATTGACATGCTAATTTTAAGGTAGATTTCCTTCAAATTGTGCAGCCAGTGCTTCATTTATAACACATTTGTTGTTTCCAGATCATGATTATTTTATACTTCTGTCACACATTTCACCACGAGGCATCTCAGTGTTATAATCTCAATAGTTTCTGAATGTGATTGTATTTGAGCCATATTACTCTGGTCAATTTAGCATTTTTTCATTTGAAAATGGTGCTGGCTTAATGTGTTACATACAATATTGACATTTTGCTGAACTCTCTGAACTATAAAAACGGATTAAATACATACATGTATTCTTGTCTATAAATTAGGTCACAGGCACTTTTATATAAAACATAGCACATTAACATTCAGAGGACATTGTGTTGCTAACACAGTTGCTGTCTGGCCTGAGTGAGTCTGTGGACCCAGCTGGACGTGAACAGATGTACATCGGGGGTGCTGGGACCTTGGGCTTAAGTGGCATGCACTATTTTCACTCAGGCTGTGACCATTTTTTAGTTAAAAGGCAGTTTGGCTTCTGAGTTCAGAGCTGTGTTTACACTGCATGACCTCAGGCAATAAAAAATCTGAACAAACCCCTGAAAAACAAAATCCCCCAGTTCCCCCACAAAATCCCCCAAACAGAGTTATAAAAGGTTAAATAAAAATAGAAATAAAGAACAAAAGCAGTCCTAATCCACCTTAAGTACACACAGCTCAAAGCCCCTGGTAAATGTCCAATAACTTCATCAAATACTCAAATGACCTTTCTATGGATATAACTCCTGCTTGATCTAAACTATTAACCCTGAATGTTTCAGGTCTCAAAAATAATTCATATTGCTTCAACGTAACTTCTCCAGGGCTTCTCTGGTGAAAGAAAAGACCAAAAGACGGATATTTTTCATCTTGTATCCCGGGATTATTGTTTATGTAGTGTGACGATTTGGAGGGATTACAAGCATGGGGAAATTGGTTTTAACTCTGGGAGGAGAATTACGGGCGAACTCATGTCAGAAAAGGATTTTACAACAGCCATTTGTAAAATAAATTTCAAATGATTTATGAATACATGCTTCTGTGGAAATTGAAATGTTAGTTACATCGATGTTAAACAGTTAATTACTGTTATTACATTTTACCCTAGGGAGATATTAAATAGCTTGCACAACATGTTTACTGACAAAACAACTGCAGATTCAAAGCCTGTTCAATAAACCATGTTTGAAGCTTTGCCCGTAAAACATGTCACTAATTCTCAGTTGCCAATTCCCCTCTCATCTGCTGTCTGTCATTTGCCACAACACATTAACAGCTCCCGAATTTTTTCACGAGGCATCAAGGAAGATTGCTTGCATGAAACAGATGTAGGTCATGTTACGTATCGCTGCAGAGATTGAACACTTCAATTTGAGTTTGATTTTCTCTCGTCATTTTCGGAGACTTCTTTTCTCGAGAGGTGACTGGAGTGAAGGTCAAGCTGAGATCACTTCGGAGGAAAATAACTGTACTGGATAACAAGTGTTCTTTATTCTCCTCAGCCAGAAGAAACAAAACAAGTTCAAGCCCATGTCTGCACCTCAAAATAAACTGCCAAAAGCCACTCAAATTCTGATGTGCACTCTGAGGTGAAAGGTAATCTTCAGCTCCATCAACCAATCAGCCAAACAGAGTAACCTCCTCTTATCTCCAGCAGTACTTGGGGGTGGGGTTCATAAATTGGTTTGAAGCGCCAATTGCAGAGAATCTGTCCGCTAAACGGCTTAGTGAATCGATATGGCAGCAGCATTAGAGAAGGTGGAGTGGGTCAGATTGCTGTCTGCATATCTACAGTGTAGTGCTGAACCAGCATGCCACTTAACTCTGTATGATGGGGCAGCAAATCATCTTATCATTACAAGAAGGGCTGGGTGATGTGAGGATAGGCACTGATAGACGGTAAAGACCAATGACCAAGTGCAATGAGGTAACTATTACTCAATATAGGCAATTGCAGTCAATGAGCCAAGTATACTTTCTGGAATTCTTACAGGAGTTTTAAATCAATGATATAAAAGTACTTCAATTTAAACGTTTTTAAAGAGGTACTAGAGGTTTTTGGCTAACATCCAATGCCCATGCATAATAGGGCCTTTTAAAATAAATGTGATCAGTCAAATCCTTGCCTATGAGGTTATTCCACCCAGCAAACAGTATCTCAATTAACTTGAAGGATTTTAACCATTACATTACATTTCATTTAGCTGACGCTTTTATCCAAAGCGACTTACATAGTAAATACATGTAAACTGTACCCTGTACACTATGTTTTTCTGTCATCCTTATTGTTGTTCTGTTGTTTTTATGCTACATGTGTAACTAATGTCCTGCAGGTCACCCTTGAAAAAGAGATCTTTTGATCTCAAGGGGCTTCACCTGGTTAAATAAAGGCTACAAAAACAAATAGTGCATTCGACCAAGAAGATACAAACTTGAAGAAAACAAAATCATATAAGTACATTAGGTTTCATAGAGCCAAACTATTTTAAGTGTTACTCAACATGCTTTAGATAAGCCAGTCCTTTGTTAGTATGTAAGTGCTTAGTTAGTATGCTTAGTTGGTATCTACGTTTTTTCTTTCTCATTTTATCGCTCGAAGTGGAGTCGAAAGAGATGAGTTTTCAGTCTGCGCCGGAAGATGTGTAAGCTTTCTGCTGCCCTGATGTCAATGGGGAGCTCATTCCACCATTTTGGAGCCAGGATAACAATAACTCCCAATATTGCAACGTTTTTTATTTGTATAACCCTAACCCATTCACACTGAATGTGAGATCTCAAAAGTGTGTAAGGGCTCACTGACAATGACCTCTGTTTGGCCATTCAACACCACAGCTTCACTGGAATGCTTTCTAATGTCTGAAAATCCATCAAAGCTATTGATCTGTTGTTGACAGTTTTAAAGTGAGACTATGTTAAAGAATACCGAAAGACAACAGGCATTGTTTTGATATTATTGAGCCCAGGGTGATTTGAACAGCTGCCTGTTTATTGCTTATTAATTGGCATCCCCAAAACTCTGTCTTGGAACCGTTTTCAAATAGAATACACATATTCAACAATGTCTGTCACTCTACATACAGAAAAACATAGTTACAACATCTCCATTGCATCTGATGATAAAAGTATATCAATATAACGATTCTGTTTTACCAACTGTAGTCTGAGTCTTGTGAAGGCTATGTTGATTGGTACATTTGTAAAACTTGGAACTTCTCTATTTCTCCAAGGAGCAGAGACAGATTTTTAAAAGGCATGTCTTAAAAAGTGCTGCCCAATTTATTATTATAGTCCTAAATCATCTCTTCTTTGTGATGTATGACTGCTTCTCATCTTTACGACATCTTTGTTTTGTTTTTAATCAAATACTTTACTAGTAAACTGTTAACCATCATAACACACCGTTCTGTCCCTTCTCATAGTTTGCTCTTCATTCAACCTTGGATACAAGTGTCAGTTAGTTGAGTGTCTGGTAATTTTTACCGGGAAAACCAGAATATTGGACTTTCTTCCTGGATTTTGTCATCTCTACCGTAAGGAATTTTAGAAAAGTGTAAATGTTCTACTATAGTAAAACAAAAGAAACTCCTGGCCCCCAAAATGGTAAGCACTTCCCTGCATGCATCCATGTGTGCTATTCTGTTGCTGACCTACAGACCTACTTGTCATATATGGAAATGAAAACTCTGCGTCTACTGGGGAATACCATTTGCAGGAATTGAGTGGTATGAATGTTGGGAACTGAATGAGTTTCAAGCACAATGCTTCTGACACGCATCCTCAGAAGATGCTTCCTGCTAAATAAAAAGGCCTGGGAGACATGTCTTACAAAGATTTCCCAGTAAAGTAGAGTCATGCGTTTTCTGCGTTTGACCCCATCAGGCAGGTCAAACGTGTGGACAGAGTCCCCGATGACACTGACACACTAAGTGCTTTTAATTATTTAGGAGCAGAGCGAGAGATACGTACCAACGCCATAGCTTGAACAAGGTGGATCACAGTCCTATTGTGGATATAATGCACATGAAAGATGCTCCCCTCCTCATGTTACAGCCTGATGGCCTTACACAAATCCAATCTGACAGGGATCTCCAGGGTTTAGCATGGAGGAGTAGCTGCGGTTTATTGCCTCAGGTTTACAGAGGCCAGATCATCTCCACATCAGGCTGTAGTCGCTTAGTCTGAAATATTTCGCACTTTCCAGTCCCTAAACGTTATATTAAAAACAATATAAGCCTATCTTAATGTGGAGACGGTATTTTGAAGACAGAATTGCCTTAAACTTATAATGCAGAACGGATCATTTTCAGGCCATATAGAGTGGCTTTATCTCCAAAATGTTAATTCACCCTTGGAGATTTCAAGTAGAATATATCGTGAAAGATTTCTACAAGATGTGCATATGATAATGCTCAGGACATGTATTCATGTGACGTAATTCTGAGCCATTAACAATTTAAACAAATTCAGGATTACATGTTTTCGTTTTCAACTTATGTTCATTTCAGCTCAACATACTGTACATTAACTGGTACAGTTGATTTAGAAAATAGTTATATATATTTAATCTTGCATGTGAATGTGTTTCTTTATATAAGGGTAATATACTGTAGCTTTTAACAACGGAATCCACTTAAAGATCCCCTCAAGATATGTTTCAAAGCATATCAAAAGAATCTGCTTTTTGCTATGTGTCTACTCCACAATCTGTAAATGAACAAATATCCTTGTCTTAACTGCAGTTCGGTGTATTTACGCAGATTATGGGACTTTCAATTGCGACGTGACAAAATAAAATCCACCAGGTTTGAGGTGAGCAGAGAGAAACCCCCTCGGCACATTCATCTGAAAACAGCCTACTCGTATCAAACTCTGTTCATACATCATTCTGCACGGTGACGCTCAAATGAATTAACAATAAGCAAAACACATTATTGCACATTTTTATTTAAGTCTGTGATTAAAGGGATATCTAAGGGGGAATATGGGACCCTGAGGTTTAGCTGAGGAAGCATTAGAGGTTGTACATTCAAATAAAGTGCTGCACATTATGAATAGAGACAGTGAGAGATGCTTCCTCTTCTCTGCCAGATGACACTAATGCAGCGTGTTTGTCGGTGTCTGTTGAGCGCAGCCTCTCGTCCTCTGAGTCTGGTGTGCAGCAGCAGATGCTGACGCACAGCTGTGAGCCTGTCTCACCTGAGTTTAACATCCGCGCTGCAGCTCTCTGGTGCATCGGGAGCAAATGGAAGAGAGCCAAACAGCCTGCGTCTGACATCAGCTCAGCGGTGTGGAATCACAAGAGAGGCTGGGAAAAAAGGAAACGGCAGCAAAGCATACATTTTGCATATTATAAAGAATAATCTGTTAGAATAAGTATTGTGAATCAGGGGTTTATGCTCAACTTTTAACCTTTTATATATTTTTGCATTAATTTATTGTCACTGGTATGGCCTCTTAAGAAGATACGTTTTGAACATTTTAATATTAGAGGTCCTTCCAGCTGTAGTTTTGTTTGTGTCTTTGTAGTTGTACACAAGGTAAAGTGTGACATTCTTTGGAGAAACTTAGATTAAAAAAGAACTCTTCCTGTCATATTCCTTTTGACTTTCTTGAATCATTTCCCAGATAAGGAGTTGCCGTTCTTCGTAATATTCTCATAAGAATTAGTTTGATTCAGACTGTACAGTATTTGCATTTCAAAAACATTTTACGTTTGCTAAATTCTCTTTTCAGATTCTTTGTTGTCGATTGCTATCTTTTTACTTTATTTCCTTTTATCCATTATGGTTTTAAATAATGAAACTGTATCCGTCAATATGTGTGTTGCTTTACTTAGCTATGAAAATAAATGCAGTCGAGAAGTCTAAAAAAGAAAGACCGATACAAATAGAGATACAAAGACGGTTATTAAGGCATGTTTGTGCTATAATTAATGTAGTTTAATTTTTACATCTTTCTTTAATCATCCCTAAACATCATTCTCATCAGCTTCCGACACTCTTGTATTAATTATTTTGTTCCCAATGATTTTGCTTCTTAAAAATGTCCCTCTAATTCAGAGTGCTATTAAAGCTAGGCAGGTATGACATGAAAAATGTATTTTTTAAAAGACCAAATCAGCACAACAAAGTGGAGAGTCAATTAAGATGATGAATGACTAATAGATGAGCCTTAAACAAAAAATAGAACATTCACTGTGCCATTCCTGTTTCATACATCAAGAGGCGAGCTATAACGAGCATCCAGGTACAAAGCCACCATCTTGAGCCCGCGGTGAACAAGCCAGAGTGTGATTAATTGAGTTTGTCGCTCCGCCTTGTTCCCCCCGTGCTCTGAAGAGTTGCTCTGAAGTGATGACAGTCTATCCATTAAAACCAGTTTTCTAAATGGCATTCATTTCCTCAAAGAAGCATCTGCTTTGGTGTCACATAATGGCAGCAATAATGAGATTCTCCTTCATGAGAAAGTTCTGTTGCTGTGGAGACGGAGCGGCTCTTTAACGCTTAAGATGAGTGTTAACGCCTGTGATGTGACTCCTACAGCACTCTGAGTCCCAGAGCTTTTAAGATCTTACATTCCTGATGTGTAGTTTTATTATTAATGTCTGTCTCTGGAGTGAAGCTCATCCTGCATATTCGTGTTAAACCTTTGGAATTGCACTTTTCTCGAGCGGTTTGATACACATTTACCAAATAGGGGAAATATAAATGTTTAATAGATTTGCATTACTAATTGAATATAGTTATTAGTTTTTATTCAAATATTCTAACTATACCAAACATACACAAACACAGAGATGACTCGAACTGAGCTGTATTAATTCTCTTAAGGGTTCATTTACCGTTGCATCCATTTTAGTCTCTGAAAGGATGATGCTGTGCAGCCAAACACTTTTCAAGCATTCTTTTTAGTTTTCAAAGATACTGAATATATTTATTTACGAAGAAATCTGTGTGAAATGGTGCACCAGAGTTGAAGACGATGAAAGAGTTGGAGACATTAGAAGCACATCCTATCGTTATGGTTTGCTTTCTCTCCTCTATTAGTGTAGAAAAACCATCAGTACACATTCCTCCACAGACGCCATGTTAGACTAGTTATGAAAACACTCTTTATGTCTCTATATCAGCCTCTTTACTGATGTGTGTTACATATACTGGATGCATCCCTAGGGCTGCACGATTTTGGGAACAAATCTAATTGCAATTTTTCTGACAAATATAGCGATTGCGATTCGATTTGCGATATTTGTTTTTAAGCCACCCAACGGAAGTTGCTCCCGTCTTTAGCACCCCCGCAGCCCGAGCTACGAGTGAAAGAACTAAACTTACATGAAACTTCCGTTGGGTTGCTTTAAAGTCAAGCTTCAGTTTAAGATTCACCCTGTAATAGATGTAAAACATGTGATGGAGCATTACTAACCTGACTCAGGTGGTTTGTTTCACCAAACCATCTAGGAAAGCTCCATTGGAAGCCATTTGGAAAGGGCAGGCACTTTCAAAAATACTTGGCAGGTGATTGGATCAATCTGTCTATCACCTTCTATCATGGGCCACTTCTGATTGGTTAACAATGGCTGGTACATGTGGAGCACAGCACTTCTGATTGGTGTGGATGACTGACACACAAGAAGAAAAAAATAAATAAAATGTAACTATTTGATAATCGCATCATTTAAAATCGCGATTTCGATTTAAAATCGATTAATCGTTCAGCCCTAATCCCTGCTACTTTGTGGGTAGATGGTGTGATGCCACGTTTAGTCGAGTTTCACGGCCAGCTTTCCTCAGGTGCTGCAGATGGTACAGAAACATTCTATGAATAAAGTGTCAGACAGGAAACATGTGAAAGCAGAGACAACACAACAATCACTATCTTAGTTTAGCTTGTTAGCATAACATTTCAAGACTTTACTTTTGAAGGTATTTTGAATTTGTTTTAACATGATTATTATAGTCCAGATGAACGATGATCTGTACCGAAGTCCTCTGACAAACAGATTCATGGGTGAGAAGCACATTGGCCGAGCACACCAGCCATCATTTAATCAGAGTGCCGCAGCATCTGCTCTCTGGTTTTTAAATAGATCATATAAAGAGGCGAGGAGGACTGCTCTCAGTCTCTTCATGCCATCCATTCACAGCAGGAAACAAAAGCAAGCCACACTGTATATATGATTTACAGGTGCATGTGGAGTTCAGCTGGGATACTGAGATGAAGGTTGTGATTTGTACAGGGGCCAATGCTTGCTAAAATCACCAGATGGCCGGCTGAATAAATGAGAAACTGAATGAACTCGTGCAAAGACTCACTTCTGGAATTAAGTGGTTCCTATCCTAGTAACTTTGACCAAAGAGTTGTGTCAGTAAGGGGAGTCATGAATAGCCGCTTTCACACCAAGTACTTTGCCGTACTTAGTGCTCAGCACTTAGTGCCCAGCACTTAGTTTCCCCATGGAACTAAAGAGCAGATCGCGTTCACACCGGAATAAGTTCCTTGAGGGAGGATTAGGCAAATTAAGCCGCTGACGTCACTTCTTCTTCTTCTGCTTTGGGTTTACTGGCAGGCCGCAAATAACTTCACGGCGTATTCTGCCACCCAAAGTCCCCGGAGTTCCCCGTAAAACTTTTCAGAGTTTTACGGGGCGTGGTTTGCAATTCGCCCAGCCAATCAGAAATTGGTACTTTTTTCTCCCCATGCTAGTACCACCTCTCTAGCAGGCACTAACAATGGGGGTAAAAGTTCTCTGAACTAAGTTTTCTTTTTGGTGTGAACGCAAAATTCCAGGCACTATCAGAACTAACCGATAAGTACGGGTAGAAGTACTCCGGTGTGAAGGCGCCTATTGAGTGGTAGAAGATGGGACTTATTGGCCGAGTGTAAACCTTTTTCTCCAGACAAATAGGGTCTATCTCAAACAGAACAGGTGCTGTAAGTCAGTCATGATGGAGCTTTGCCTCCAGGGTTTCTCACAGCTGTTGGTTCAGACAGCGTTCAGTCTGCAGAAGATACTAGATTGTACTGTAGATTGTACTACAGATGTACTGTCAAAAATATCACAAAAGGGACATTTTTCATTGTCTTCTTGTTGTTTGTACTTAACTTGTGGTTTCTTATTGAAGTGTCTGTTAAATATACATAGGGTGAAGTATATCACATAAATGTATGTTTTTAAAGCTATAGCACTATGAGTTTAACTGTATTATTTTTACAATCTTTCTGGTGCAAATAAGTTTCTTCCCTTTTCTCTCTTTGCTTTCTGTTAACAGAACTGAATTGAAAGATAATTTACTTAAAACTACATTGATCAGCAGATCTGACAGCAGAACAATATACAGTAGTGTCTAGGGACATATAGATTTAGACAATTTAACTTATCAGTATTTCCTTTTGTGGGTGACAATGAACACTAAACACATCAAAACTCATTTTCATTTATTATTGCTACAGCTGTCATCCCGTCTTGAAACAATTATCATTTCATGTGTTTTGAGGGTAGATGGAAATGACGGCCTTTAGACTGCAAAATGACACTGACTTTGAGGTAAATGGAGGCTTCCTGTATGTTGGTCACATGGAGCTGTAGTGTGAGGAGGCACAGAGCTCTCTGGACAGAGATGAAGAGGCAGAGCAAACGCTTGCTGTGCACTGAGCTCAGATGTTCTGTCCTTCTGGCGATAATTAACTTTCACAGCAGGAATTTAACTGTGTGACACAGAAACCTCTGGCTCTCTGAGATGTCAAAATGTATGCTAGAGAAAAGTTATACTCAAATGCTGTATGCACATTTTTGTAGAAAATAATATTTAATCCATTACAGGAGAAACTGAATATTTACAGTAAATCCTTTAAAAAGGTGTTGGGTACAAAAGCCTGAAATCATGACAGACTTAATTATTTAAAAAAAACACAATTTCTAAATAAGGATACTGCCTAGTTTCTAACAAAGACTTGCACTGTACCATGGACCGGAGGGACTATGGTGTCCACCTCAGAGGCCTCAAACTTTGTCTTTGGGAAATGTTGAGTGTGATTTATGAGGTCCTTCATAACACGAAGAATATATCCATAGATCAGGTGTCAGGGGTAGAGCACATTATGAGAACAGATACATCACCAGTGAGACCCTTGTATTCAATATGTCATTGTGACGGCCTTGGATCTGTGTTAAAAAACTCAATATCTCATGAGCATGAATTGCCAGGACAGCTAGATGATCAACGTTTAAATTGGTATTCACGTTTAGACCATGTGAAACCTGTCCTTTGAAATTACTAGGGATGCTCCGATCGCCAATTTCGGGGCCGATCGCCGGAATCAGTATCGGCCGATACCGATAGCCGATCCGATCGAGTGGGCGGGGCTTAAATGGAAGATTTAAACATCACTTTAAATCTTCCATTTAAAGTGATGTTTAAACTCAGTTAATGTGGCTCATTCACTGGAGATTCCACAAACAACAATCAAATTAATTATTACATTCAAATGATGTACATTATTCAAGTTTACATTCACTTTGGATAATAACACGGGAGAAATGAGCGGAAGCACTCTCTTTTCCTCTCTCCCTCTCTCTCTTTCTCCCCCCCCTCTCTCCCCCTCTCTCTCTCTCCTGACAACCTGTCAGTATCTCATGCAGCTCACTGATCCAGTAATGAGTGACCCGACAGTGAAGAATAAATATATGTATAACTAGTTTAGCTTGTTCCAGAGGTAGATAAAATAGCTAAGTGTGTTAGGTCTAACTCTTGTGTGTTTCGTTCCGCTTACCGGTCCGGCGGGCGGAGCTGCAGGATTTCTGCTTCACACACACGTTGCATTCCGCTATTTTACTGTCTTTTTCGGACACCTTAAAATAATGCCAGACCGGTGAAGCCATTTTGGCGAGCTTGTTTTGCCACGCACAGAGAAAAGTGTCATGTATTTTACGTCAGGCTCTCGCGATCGGCATGTTTAGAGAGCACCGATCGATCGGTAGAGAGTGAGTATCGGCCGATCTTGATCGGTGACCGATCGATCGGAGCATCCCTAGAAATTACAATAGAGGCCAATAAAACATCTATTATGCCCCTTTCACACCAACGCGTTTACAGGGCCGGCTCGGAGCTAGAGCCTGAAAAGTACCGTTTTTTTCCTCTTCACACTGCAGCGGCTCCGCCTCTTAGCTCCGGAATCCGGTTAGTTTCTATCTCAAACAAATTGTCGGTCTAGCAGCAAGATTCCGGAGCTAAGAGGCGGCGCCACTTAGGCTACGTCTCTCTTACGTCGAGGCGGGGGCAGGGGCAGGGGCATGGGCGCAAAGAAGTCTTGAATTAAAGTAAAGTTGTCCCTTGTAAATTCGTTCCTTGTAAAGTCATCCCATTCCATGCCTTCAATTTTGTTTCGTAAGAGCATAACCAAAGCGAACAGCGCTGCAATACACGGCCATTGTTGTTGCTGTGGATGTGAGGGATTTCCGCGTGGTTTGGCTTTTATGAAGCAGGCAGGTAAACGGTTACGTCATGACGCAAACGATGAGGCAATGACGCAGTACCACCCCAGCTCCGTGTGGTGTGAACAAGGCAGGAGCAGAAAAGGTAAACCGGAGCTGAACCAGAAAAGCTCTAGCACGGAGCTAAAACGGGAAAAGCGCTGGTGTGAAAGCTGCATTAGTGTCACTTTGTCTTCTGGCCCTTTGTAGTGCCAAAGCTCGTTGGTTTTATGCTGGAGCCTAAATTGTCCATGTTCGTCCTTTTTGTTATCATGGTTTAGTTTCACTTAAGCCACATTTGGAAACATAACATGATGTACTTTCTTGCACACAACTGAGAGTCCCAGGTGTGAGTTTGTTTATGGGTGAGTGTGCTTATGTTCATGCATGTGTTCATGTGCACCTGCTTTATTCTGTAAAACATGAGAGTCTATCAAAACCGTTTAACTGCAGTTATTACATGGCTTAGTTGAATACTCGATTCTGATTGGTCAATTCAGAACACGTGACACGTTGTTAATCCAGAACAGACAGACCGCTGTCAAGGATTTATTGACCATTGTTAAGGACGCTCACATCTGCACAAACAAGTCCGTTCGATTTAACTGTATACATTTTGGCTGAAAAGCAAACTGCATGCAGATCAGGATCCCGACGCGTAGCGGAGGGATCTTGATCTGCCTGTCGGGTGTTCTTTCCCCCATAATGACCGCCTCGCTGCACATTATCCCTTATATAACGTCCTCTCCTGACTGAGGGCTGTATCTCCCGTTGAGATCATCTTTACATGGTTTTTACTCTGCCTCATTATCTCGTTCAAATGATATATATTGCCTAGAAACATTTTCATACATAATGTACCGAACATTTGCTTTTGTCTGGACAGAACATATTGTAAAGGTTAAATGTGAGCTCCATGGAATTTTCCATTAATGCATTTTACTGTGAAATTAAATTATGGTACGAGGCTCTTAAATTATTGCCCACATTTTCCAGCATACTTATTTGTTCCTCCTCCTTCATGATTTAATTGATTAAGTAGCAATTTATCCTAACCATTCTGGCCTTTTAAAAGATGTCTCACAAGAGATGTCCCTTCACAACCCTTTTGTATCCTTTGGCAAAAACTACTATCCTCTTCTACCTCCATAAAGTATACACTAAATTGATTTTAGATCATAAATCTAATATTTTAAATCGCAATCAAGTGGACTCGTCTCAATCTTGGTTTGGATACAGATCTGAAAATATGATGGATGCAACGTCAGTTAAACTGTAGTTGCTATGGCACTTTATCAGTAGCAAGTGCCATAGCAACAGAATGACCAACTGCCAGTCTCAGAACACCATCTGTACACTACAAATAAACAAGATGACTTCATTAAGGGTCTCTAGATAAATACACAGATGAATACACACAAATACAATTCTGGATAGCAAAGGTCCAGTCAAATGTGGCTTTTCAAAAATAAACTAAAATATTTCATTTAATCAGATTAGTATCTGACATTTGATTTGAAACCAGGGATGAATAATCTGTAACAAGCTGTATAGGGATTAGTAGAAAAACAAAAAGGAGGCTGTTCATCAACTACATCTGAAGAGAAAATGTTCTTCCGTTTCAAAACAAAGCATTGATTAGATTGAGTTAAATTCTTTAGCTTCCTGTTATATGGAGGATTACTCAACTGCTCGCGTTTTTCCAGTCTATTACTCGTGCACTTCATGCCTCTGTTATCTTCTCTCCTGACTGATTCAAACAACGATCCTTTCAACCATCAAATCCCAAATCACAGGTTAGTTTACTTCCCTCAAACAACCCCCACTCCCAGAGTCCATCTGTCTCACCCGCTGACATCAGAGCGTGTGCATTGTTGGGGTTAGTGCTCAATAGATATTCCCGAGCACAAACAAGAGTTCAGGACGGCCTTTGGGCTATTATAGTTACTACACATTTTTGAAAAGCATTTTCAATTCTGAGGTCACTCTTTATACAATTGCTTCTACCAGAAAACATAAGAGCACTCTATTTCTACTCAATTGTGCAAATATTGTTACATAATTTTGTTATCATTAAAATCTACCAGGAAACTATAGGTTACTTACGTAACCCCAATACTCAGAGTAACATGAAGTGAGATGTCTCACTATGGGATGCGCCTCAACGCGTATGCAAACAGAAGCATCAATCTCATTACGCCAATTCTGATTGGCTGGAGATCTTGACGTCTACGTCAGGGAATCCACCCACCCTTTAAGTAGCTTGCGCTATGACGCAGCGTCATTCAAAATAAGCATCTCTTCTCGCTTCGCCTTAGCAAGAAGGGCCGTCTGGTGAGACATCTCACTTCATGTTACTCTGAGTACTGGGGTTACGTAAGTAACCTATAGTTCTCATTCATAACACTCCGTTCGATGTCTCGCTATGGGATATAGAAACTCCCATATTGCTAGACATGCTTATCTCGAAAATCACCAAAACAACCAGAACTTAACAGGTAGAACCCTGTCTCAACACGGGCCCAGCACTGCACGGGCCACGCTTGGAGCAGAGACATCTAGCCTGTAAAAGCGGACAAAAGTGAGCGGCGAGGACCAGCTCGCTGCTGCACAAATGTCTTGGATGGAAACACCCTTGAACAAAGCCCAGGATGTAGCCAGTCCACGAGTAGAATGAGCACGCAGGCCCGTTGGTGCCTGCAAATCCTGACTCATATAAGCCAGAGCAATCGCTTCCACAATCCAGTGGGAGAGCCGTTGCCTGGTAACGGGCTTGCCCTTATGAGGGTTAGCCCAGGATACAAAGAGTTGGTCATTGCAACAAAACTCTTTTGACCTGTCCATATAGATGCGTAAAGCACGGACTGGGCACAACAAATTTGGCCGCTGTTCCTCAGAGGAACACAGCGGCGGAGGAAATGCCACAATGTCAATGGGGGTACATGAGCCAACCACCTTAGGTACAAAGGCAGGGTTGGGCTTCAGCAACACTCTCGTTTGCCCCGGGGCAAACTGAGTGCATGAAGGATGTACAGAGAGTGCATGAATGTCACTGACCCGCTTGGCAGATGCCAGAGCCAGTAACAACACTGTCTTGAGTGACAGGTGTTTCATGTCAGCTTCTTCAAGGGGTTCAAATGGAGGTCGAGTGAGCCCATCTAAAACCACTGCCAGGTCCCATAAGGGCACCAGTGACCTGGAAACAGGGAGGAGCCTGCGAGCCCCTTTCATAAAACGGCAGACCAAAGGATGTTGGCTAGCCGTCTTTCCCTCAAAGCCCACATGGCATGCAGCAATAGCAGCCAGGTACACCTTGATCGTAGAGAAAGCTCTGTGTTTATCAATCAGGTCCTGTAGAAATGATAGAATCACCCCGACAGGACATTGAAAAGAGATGTGTCCCTTTTTTAAGGCACCACTCCTCAAACACCCTCCACTTACAGTCGTAAAGAGACCTGGTGGAGGAAGCTCTTGCACTCTGAATAGTGTTTATCACCTTCTGAAGGAGTCCCACTGTATCCAGGTTATACCACTCACGGGTCAGGCCCATAGTGCCAAGCGCTCTGGGTGTGGGTGAAAAATGGTCCCCCCCGCCTGAGACAGTATGTCCCTGCGTAGCGGGAGCTGCCACGGCTGCCCGCACAGCAGCTGATAAATCTCCGCCAGCCAGTACATTGCAGGCCAGTGCGGAGCTATTAGGATAAGTGTGTGGCGTTGTTCTCTCACTCTGGCCAGAGTTGGGGGTATCAGAGCCAGGGGTGGGAACGCATACAGAAGGACCGGAGGCCAAACGTGCGCGAGCCTAACGGTGCGTTTAAATCGCGCATTGAAAAGAACAGCTGACATTGAGCGTTTTCTTTTGATGCGAACAGATCCACCGCGGCCCGGCCCTAACGCACCCACAGCTGACTCACAATTATTGAATGTAGAGTCCAGTCTGCATAAAGTGGTGAACCTCTGGACAGCAGATCTGCCCCGAGGTTCATCACTCCTGGTACGTGCGTCGCTCTTAGAGAGAGGAGACGTCCGCAGCTCCATAAGATCAGTTTGCGTGCCAGCATGTGTAACTGGAGAGAACGCAAACCCCCTTGGCGGTTTATATACGATATTGTGGTCGTGTTGTCTGTCCTCACGAGGACATGATGTCCTCTGAGAAAAGGCAGAAAGCGTTTCAGGGTGAGGAACACCGCTAAAAGCTCCAGATAATTTATGTGTGACCGTTGGAGGTCTCTGCTCCAGAGACCCCTCACAGGTCGACCTTCGTATATACCCCCCCAGCCCGTCAGACATGCGTCTGTGGTGACCACCTTCCGCGATAGGACAGCACCCATAGGCACGCCCGGTACTAGAAAAGTTGGGTGTAGCCAGTGGCGCAGTGCCATTACGCATTTCATAGTGACCATCACTCTCCGCGCGCCATGACGCACGGGGTCCAATCTGAGGGCAGCTACCCAGCGCTGAAACTCTCTCATGTGTAAGCGTCCCGGTCGTACGACCAGGACGGCTGACGCCATGAGCCCCAGTAACCGCAGACATGATCTGAAGAGAACATATTTGCGTGGCTGGAAATGAGCGAGGCAAGCCCTGAAGGCTTTCACTCTCTCTGCTGACAGGCGGGCTGTAAAGGGCACCGAATTCAGGCGTAGGCCCAGGAAGAGTACAGTCTGGGCTGGAGACAACATGCTCTTTTCTGTGTTTATTACGAAACCCAGGTCAAGCAGGTGTTTTACGAAAACATTCGTCTGCGTAATAGCCTCTTGCTCCGACTGTGCGAGAAGGAGCCAATCGTTTTGGTGCACGAGACGCAACAGAGATGTGAGTGAGCATTCTGAATTTGTATCTTATGAGATATTTGTTCAGAGCCCTCAAATCTAGTATAGGCCGAATCCCGTTCCCTCCCCGTTTGGGAACCAGGAAATACTTGGAATAAAAGCCGCTCTGAATCTGCTCGGAAGGTATTATAGATATAGCCTTCTTGTCTAGTAGCGAGAGGATCTCTTGCTCTAGAATATGGGCCGACTCTCCCCGGGCTTGCGAATGCAGAATGCCCGAAAAGTGAGGGGGGGTGACAGCGAATTGGAGTCTGTAACCCCGTGTTTTTGTCTTGAAAACCCAAGCAGAATCTGTGAGCATCCTCCACTTTTTGCTTCTCAAAGCGAGTGGAGATGTCACATCCCTGCCTTCTGCCCTCAGTGTCTCTATTTGTTGTGTTATGGGGCCCTCTAGTGTCTGAACACGGTGGTACCCCAGGTTGACAACCTCGGTCGACACTGCACATGCGCGTGGCGGTGATGCCTTCACAGCCCCGTCCATCGTCCGCCTTCCGAGAGAGGTACAGTAGTAGCCACTCTTAGAAGGGGGGTAGACGTCAGACTGTTTATTGTTTTTCTTTTCATTTTTATTGACTGCGCCCTTGGCTTTAAGCCTGGAAACGACAGTGGAAAATGATTTATTAAGAAACAAATAGTGATGACATGTGTTTGTGTGACTTAAACGAGCAGCGGAGCTTGCTGTCTTTGATGTTAAGTCCATTTCCCTCATGGCGCGAACTTGAGGATGACGTTCTGACATCACTCGAGGCGATGGGGGCATGGTTGCACCCCGGAAACACATGAGCATCTAACACTGGAACGTGTTCTGGAGCTGGAGAACAGGAAACTTCCAGCTCCTTTATCGAGGAGAGGAGGCTGTCAGGTCGCCCTTTTCTTCTTCCTCGTCTGGTGGCTGAAAGTCTGGACCGGCTGTGCCTGAGCGGCTGCTGCCGGAACCGGAGACTTTCTTGGCCAGCTCGTCTTCGCCTCGTGTCTGGGCTGGAGACCCGGGGCGGGCTGTAGCCTCTGCTGTTTCGGGATCTTGAACCGGGCAGGACGTGAGGCAGCCTGAGCGAAGGATTGCCGCTGGGCCGTTGAAGGCGGCGACTGGACCCTTCGGGGAAGACAAAGCTGGAGAGCCTCATCCTCCTTCTTTTTGGATTCACACCGCTGCTGCATCGAAGCTAGAGCGGAGCCAAATATGCCCTCGGGAGCAATAGGCATGTCCAAGACGTCCTCTTTTTCCCGGTCTGGAAGGTTCGTCAGGGTAAGCCACCTGGCTCTCTCCTGTACCACCATTATCCCCAGTGCTTTGCCCGTGGCTTGGAATGCACAGCGCTGCACACGGAGACAAATGTCCGTGATCGCTGCGATTTCGTCCCACACAGCAGGCTCAGGTTTGACCGTCATGTCCTCACAGAGCTCCGCCTGGTAGGCGGTCAGCAGCGAGGAGACGTTGAGCGCCTTGGCGGACAAAGCTGCGGCTTTATAGGCTCGTTCGGTCATTGCTGACCGGAAGCGGTCTGCCTTTGCCGGTAGCGTGGGGTTCCTGCTCGGTGCCGAAGCCAGCCGCGGTTGGAGGTGGGCTGCCACCAGCTTCTCCATGCCGTCACAGTCCAAAGAGGAGGCACCCTGGATTGGGGCCTTGTTGCTTGTTGCTTGTTGCTTGTTGCTTGTTGCTTGTTGCATGCTCTTCATCCTCCTCCATATAATCCAGCTGTAGGACATACTCCGCGGGTGGAACCACGGTGTGGTCCAGTTGGGAGCCCCAGCTTGACACAGAGCGGGGCTCCGCTCTCGCGGCTCTTGCCGCCACTGGGCCCCAGCCTGACACGGCGCGGGGCTCCGATTCCGCGGCTACCGCCGTTATTGAGCCCCAGCCTGACACAGCGCGGGGCTCAATCTCCGCGGCGGTCGCCACCATGTCCCGATTGCCGGCCGGCGAATCAACGGACATGAAGGGGTCCCGTCCCGACAGGCTAGCTTGGCGCGGTAGCCGTCGACGGAGGCCCTTGATGGTGAAGCGGGCACAATGCCCGCACGAACCGGGGGTATCGATAGCTTCCTGGGCGTGTTCCAGCCCAAGGCAGGACGAGCAGACCTGGTGTGAGTCTGTGCTCGAGATCTTAAACCCGCAGCCTCCGATCCTCCGACTCCTCTGATGTGAGGGAGAGAAGGGTCCATCCTCGTTTGCCGGGGTGTCGGCGCGGAGGGACAAGCTAGTAACAGGTATGTTACCGAGAAAAGAAATTCTACCTTATCGTTATTCCGAAAGGAAAAAAACGACGGGGTAGATTTTTCTCCAAAAAATATTAACTGGTGTGTTAATATCTTTCTTATCTCCGTCTCCTCTGGTGTGAGGGAGAGAAGAGTCCGTCCTCGCTCTCCGTGGTGTCGGCGCGGAGGGATAAACTAGCAACAGGTATGTTACTGTTTGAAGAAAAAAATCAAACCTTACCGTTATTTGGAAAGAAAAAACGGCGGGGCAGATTACAATATTAACTGGTGTGTTAATATTTGTTCAATTCTTCTGCAAAGCAAAAAAGTAACCGGCAAGCGCCTGTCGACCGAATGTTAGCTTGGGTTCAGTCTGTGGACCGTTAAGCTAGCCCGGCTACTGATATTCGAGATGTGCTCTGAAGGGAGAACAGGTGTTTGAATGACGTAGCGCAAGCTACTTAAAGGGTGGGTGGATTCCCTGACGTAGACGTCAAGATCACCAGCCAATCAGAATTGGCGTAATGAGATTGATGCTTCGGTTTGCATACGCGCATCCCATAGTGAGACATCGAACAGAGTGTTATGAATGAGAACTGTTTTTTTATGAATCCTCTTGAAAAAAAGTATAAAAGAATAACCCTGTACGACCTTAACATCCTCTGCCCATTATAGTCTGTATTTCTACAGTTTATAATGCATCATTTTCCAACATTTTCATAACATCATGCAGGTTATGTCTATTTATTCAGTACATTCAGAGAAAAAAGTCAAATATCTAGGATATGTACTAATACTTGTCTAATAAAGCTAATTCTGATTCCGACGGTTGATTGTTCAACCTGATAAGTTTGACAGGAACATACATTTAAGGTCTTGGTTGTATACAATTATTCTATATCATGGGTTGTTTTGTCTGTTTTATCTGTGAAGATTAAATTAAAGTCAAGCAACCATAAACCCCGTTACAGCATTAGTGTCTCAAAGGGGATGCTTCTGGTTGTGTTTCACCATTTTGAATTTGCTTAATGATGGCCTTTGCCAAACATAAAGCCTAATTCAAGGTTTAAAATAAATGACAAGCTCTCACAGCACCTTTACTTGAGATAGGACGGCCACCTTCGGCTTGCAGGAAGACACTTCTCATTAGCTCGACTCAGCATTTCCACAAGACCCCTCATATCTACAGAGACAATGCAGAGGTGGCGCTTTGCCTGGCCCCTTTTCTCCTTCAAAGTAGATTAGATGAAAGAAAAATCGCCCTGCGGACAAAGATAATCTACAGGTTAAGGGGGAAACGTGAACTGTGCAGAAAATCTTTCCTTAGGAGCTTTTTAAAAAGAACTTCCATTTGGTGTCCCTTTTTTCTAGATGTCATTAGGACTGAGTTAAAAGACACAAGCAAACAAAAGGTCATTGATTCATTTGTGCTAAAGTGTTTGCTCATTTAACAGCCTAAACTCACAGCGCTAGTCTCTGGCAGATTGTCAGCTGGATTCATTAGCGTTTAGCCTGGCAACTTTAAAGAGTGGCTTTACTTGCATGAGGAAAAGTGAAAACACGTGTTGACTATTTCTCAAACTTTACTCTTTCGCTTCCACCCAATTGCTTGCATGTTGGCAACACAAACTGTGTTGTACATAATGTGCTTTGGGCTTTACCTTTCCCACTGCGTCTCTTCTCATTGCTATTTTGGCTCGGACATTGCTAAACAAACTAACCTAAAGGTGCAGTGGGAATACTAGCTTGTTGTGCCTTTATTTGAGAAGATGCCACATTCAGTGATGTTCGGAGTATACTGCCAGCCTCAAATATTGAAATCCTAAACTGATTATAAATTAACTGCATCTTCCAAAAGGCAACGAGCCAAGTTTGAAGTCTGACAGCAAACTAAAAGATAAACCCATATCTTACTTTATTTGGTCCAATAAATATTCAGGACAGACTCTCTAAAACCCTAATCAAAGTGGACAGGTCTACTTCTGCATTGGTCTGTGTTATTGAAGTTGAGAAACATCCTGCTGGTGTCCATTTAGGACTCAATGTGACCATCTCTTTCCAGGCCTCTGTTGGTCCCTGCAGGTGTAGCAGCCGATCATGCAATTACCCACCTCAGGCCTGCAGTGGTCTCCGAACAATCGATGACTACTGTTCACTGGATGGGGATCCAGCAGTGTCACATTTCTGAAATGTAGTACTGCAGCAAGTTACAGAATCAGATGGGGCAACATCTTTGTCAGGATCTCCAGAGATATTCAGATGCCAGAGGCCATGGTGGGGGGATCTGACACTAACCCTAACCCTATTTAAAGGTCACCTATTATGCAAAATCCACTTTTTCATGTCTCTTATACATAAACATGTGTCCCCTCTGTGTAAAGAGATTCTGAAAGTTTCAGGAAAAAAGATTCGCTCACTTTTTGTCCTGATCCATTTATATAAAAACCTGTCTGAAAATGAGCTGATCAGATTTTGGCCACTTTATGATGTTTTGGCTTGTGTAACCATTAGCCAATCAGCAACCAAGGTAACCCCCCCCCCCCCCACACACACACACACACACACACACACACACACACCTTATCACCTGAATCTCCTCCTAGAGCACCATTGTGTTCTTTTTAACCAAATGTCTCTCAGTGGGGAGGGGCTCCTTATTTTCATCTAAAGTAACAGACAGAGAATCAGCACTTTGGAAACAGGCTGAAACAGAGGGGATTATGGGTAATGCTGCAATGATCTGTTTGGTGTTTTGAGCCAAACGCTTCAGAGACATGTTTTGTATATATCTGAGACCTATAATATATTAATGAAAAACAGTATAATAGGGCACCTTTAATACAGAATACAGCCAGAAACTGAATACATGATTTTGATATTTGTATTGATCTCAGTCACATATGAGTAAATGTTATAGCAGATTCTAAGGAAGTTAAACACACTTGGGGTTTCATTTTGTTATTCTCGGCTCCCTGTTCTCCATCTTTGGGGCAGTATGCGGGTGGTTAACTTGCCATGTCACGGATGCACCAAAGACAGCCCACTAAAGTAAATATCAACTCCAGCTCGAGTTGAACTCACTGCTGTTTCTTTTCTAAATCAGTTTGCAGCCACATGAAGTCTGCTTTGTGTCACGCAGTGTTTATCAAAGAGGATTTTAAATTGATGAAAAATACATAAGTGTGAAAAGGTAGCGTCTGTTCTGAGTCTCACTTGGATTGAATTGAATAAGGAAAACTCGATTCATTACTGGTGCAGAGCTTTGCCTGTTTGACTGCCTGAAATGTAAGGATTTTATTTAAGGAAATAGGATATATTCCTGATATACAGTAAAGGGATTGCAACATGGCTCAAGTTGAAATTTAAAACATATTTTATAGTGTATCTGATTCAGGGAGAATAGGGACAGTTACACATTAAAGTATACTTTTTGATTAATACATTTTGACTAATTGTTGCAGAATGTAATGATGATTTCAAAAACTAAGTCCAATAAAATAAACAAAATTACTCCTCAGGCCTCGTCATAAAAATGCACATCATAATCATCGCCAAAGCTTTAGCGACGTTTTACCAACAACAGCTTGTTGGTAAAATACCACAGCTTGTGAGCTAATTACTAACACGCTAAGGAGCTTGGAATACCTCAAGGAAACATTGACGGAATTGAAACTGAGGGTACAACATTTTAGTTTTTTTATTTACATATAATTAGTGGTGTTTGTGTTAGAGTTGTTACTCGCTGTTAGAAAGCAGAAAGTTCAGCAGCTGGTAGTGGTTTATTGAAAATGTAAACTAATATTTGAAACCATTTAAATATTCAGTTCACTTCATTAGTTACTTGGATACGTACTTGGGTAAGTTTGTAGAGGGCTCTCAGAGACAGCTCATTTGTCAATTGTCTAATTTATAGCAATCTCTATACTGTAAGAGCAAACAGCATATTCAAATGTACCATTAACTCTTGACTCTGATCCTTCGTGTATCAGGCAATACTCACAAGAGAACTGGGTTGAATAAAAGTAGATGGACCAAAGCAGCTATTAAGTAACTTCCTTCATTATGAGTCAAGAATGCATGCTATAGGTCATACTGTATGTTGGTAAGTTGTGTGTACAATTTCAACTAGTAATCAGGCCTTAAAGTTGAACAACAAACTTCGCAATCACCTTTATTTCCAGTCTATTCTTAATGTATTCCACTTTACACAAACATTGCCTCATAGATTTGTATTTCAGTCATGAATTCTTCGACATCACTAAAAGATATATATTTTAGAAGGTTATGTCAGAACAAACTGCTAACTTCAGTTCAGAGGCGCTGAGGAGGAGTTGCAGTGCACAGCAAATCAAGTCACAGACACACAGAGTTTAAAGTGTCTTAGGTAGGGATGTCCCGATCACCTTTTGACAATCTGCCGATGCCGATTTTTCCCGATCCGATCTTTATGCAATGCATTAAGAGAAAACGAAGGTAACAGATAACGGCTGGTCATCCAACGCGATGAATTCAGCTATCTTGGCTGTTATTTTTTTGGCCTTTTCACTGTTCTGAGGCAGTTTCTCTTTCCTTTTAAAAGTGTACTCGTCGTGTTGTTGTTTGTTTCTCAGGTGGCGTATTAGATTGGTCGTGTTGAACGTAGCTCTGTTCTTTCCACCACGCGGAACCTCCGCCTTGCAAACATTGCATATGGCTGTTACACTGCCTTTGCTTTCAATTTTATAATACTTCCAAACTGCTGACATTTTCTCTGTCCCGACTCCCGAGTCACCAGCTGAACGTAGCCTCTCGTTAGCTTACTGCTACTATTAGACACTGCGCCCACTCTGTTGCCAGATTTGAGAGAAATAAGCAACCAGGTCTATGAAAACAAGCCCAAAAGAAGCAACACATACATGATGTTGTGTAATTTTAAACCAAAACTAAGGCCTCAGGATGACTTTAAGAAGTGAACATGGTCATTTTTGTTTTGTAACATTAAATAAAATAATAAAAATATTTTATAAAAAAATAAATAAATCCGATCCCCGATTTTTTTCTCCCGATTCCGATCTTTTGAAAATCACGTGATCGGCTCCGATCCCCGATCACGTGATCGGATCGGGACATCTCTAGTCTTAGGTCATCATTATTTATTCCAACTATATTTACAGGCAGTGTTTCAACCCTGAGTTTAGAGCAATGTGGCGACCGCTGCAAATCAAAAACAAGGCCGTGGTCATTTTTTCCATGAGGTCGTTCACAGGAGGTCCCCAAACCGGACAAACACACCCTGCATGTGATACAGATGATACAGACTGAACTACCCCGTCATGTGTAACACATCTCATTCCCATATGGGTTTGGAGAAGTCACAGCGCAGATGTGCCTCATGATTATTGTCCACTTCATAACACACACACATTCATCCCTGTAATGCTTACAAATGAATAGAGCTTAATTGAAACCAATTTGAATAATGACATAGATTATTATTATAGATTTACACTGTCTCTAGTTTATGAGATGCACAATTAACTGTCACTCCGCTGTGTTTCTGCTTGAGAACAGTTCAGGGAACCATTTGAATAATCTAAAATGTCAAATTACTACAATTAATTAAAATGGTCTCAGTAGCTAAGCTTTTCACACTTTAAAACCCAGTGGATTGTCCCTTTAGCACCAGACTACCAACACCATCTTTGGGGTAGAGGAACTGAAATGGTGTCAACACGACAGTATATTAAAAACTGCAGAGATTTATATGTAATTGGAGTTGTAAACATATACTTAAGTCTGATTTTCATTTAGTTGCTAATGATTTCAACACCCTTTCTTTTGTTAGGTACAAAAGCAAACATGTGGCAGTTAAATATCAATGAGGTTTTACCGTCACGATGATTAAAGTTTGGTTTCCAGTTAACGAAAGACAAAAATATCAGTAATTGTGAATTGTTTCCTCTCATCAGGAAATGGGAAATGAATGCATTGTTGACTCAACCAACCAGTTTATTCTTAAAGGGTTTTCTGACTTCGACAAGGTCAAACCACTTCCTCTTTATTCCCGTCAGATAACAGAGTCACACAACCTCTTGAGGTTTATTTTTGTATCAAGACACAGGTTGCCTTTATGTATAGAACACTGACAAATACTGCCTTGTTGTTGTTGTAAGGCCAGTCTCTCAATTTAACTGCAAATATCCAAACATTTCTTTATCATCTATTCTGTTCACTAAGCATTTTCTGTGTAAAGACTACAGGAAATAATGAACAAATCCAAAGTAATACTGTAAAGTGTGGAAACTAATATTTAAATGAGTTTATTGTGTCTCCGTCAAACTTATTTCGAGCAAGGTATCCCCTTAAAACCAAGTCAGTTATCCACTTTCTCTGAATGACGTTAACTTGCTGAATTCAGTCAAAGTTGGGAACAGTGAGTCAGCTTGCTATTTGAACCGCTGAGGTAATGATGCTGAAGCAGCAGCAAATACATCTATTTGTTTTAATTAGAACCAAGCTGAGTAAAGGTTGAGATTTTAATAACATACTGTACAGCAGGCATTGTAGAATAATTAGATGGAGACAGCTGTACTTGTAGCTCGGTATTAAGTTTTCTTGGATTAAAATGCAGCAACACAGCCATTGATTTCCTCACAACCTTGTCCTTTGTCTCATTTCAGCTTCCTCCTACTTTCCTGCACATCTATTCTTATCTCTTCCTGCAGATGTGTGTTCATATGGACAGGCAACTTTTAATACTTTCTGAAGATCTCTTCGAGACCCAGGGGAGAGATAATGACGTTGTATTCCTTAAACGCCTCTCACCTATTATTATCCTGAGAATAACATGCAGTTTAATTAGCATCAACAATACACACAGGACACGACAAACCTCTCATTGATATCCCCCCGGGTATAAAACACCTTCTGCAAACATCCGTCCCAAATCCAAATAACCAGCTTTATTCCGCACACTTTCATTTTTGTAATGTTGTGCCGCAATGTGTGGCAAGGCTCCCCTAAACATCTAGGTGAAGTAAGACTTACAAGGCCTCACGCTGTGCCCTATTTAGAGCACCTCTGATGTTGAAACACGAGATATTCCTTTAACAAGACAAGGAAGGCTAAAAGGGCTAAGGTGTTCTGTGAATAGAGACAAATTTTAAACCCTGAACATTTTATATTTGTAGTAGGAAGCCTCGCCCTTGAGGTTTCAGGCTTGGAGAAGTTCACTTTAATGTTTTTTACCTTATTTAACGGATGATGTTCATCTCTTGGAAACAGGACAGCACTGATGGTTTATCATCTATAAGTTCATACAACAAACTTGTGAGCTGTTGCTCATTTTCTCATCCATCAGTTACAGATAGCAACACAATAATTAATGAATCGTCATTTCTGGTTACTTAACCCATAAGGACCCACCGTGACACGGGTGTCACTGAACTTTAAATGTTCTGGAAAGTTCCTTATACAGCTTTAGCCTTTATTTTATCTCATGAAGTCCCTAAGTGACACACACTGAACAGTCTGGTGGGTCATGGTCCAGGTCATGTGATTTTGTGTTCCCATAACAACATGTCCAAGATGTCCATGTGCCAGACTAACACATGCGACATAACGAGCTACACTTCAAAAGCTTTTTTTGTGTTGCTAAAGGTAAAATTCAAGCCATTTAAGATTAAAATGCTTACATAACATGTCCTTTATTACATTTAACCTGTTGTGGAAACATTTCTTGATCAAATTGATATGAAACAAATGAGACAAACATCGCTGTGTGATACTGGTGTCACATCGGGACTTCAACCCTAAACTTTCACAGTTAACCCAAAGTGACATATAGGCTATGCACAATTAGAAATATGATTATGATCTGCTCAGTTAATTTAGCTGATTCAATTATATTCAGTTAATATGTTCTTATTCTTCAATTCAAAGAATGTTCAAAAAATCATCCTCATTAATTAAGTTAAAAATAAGAGTTATTTTACCATTAAAGTCCAATGTGACATAAGATGGACTTTTATTAATTAATTTATTAAACATATGTCACATTTCAGATATTTGACACTTATCAGAAATGTGTTCTAGGTGGTTTATTTAGTCTAAATGATGTTCCCCTTAATTTCCCCAAAAGTAGAAATGGGTCCGGGTTCTTATGGGTTAAGTCCATGTCCAATATGAACTATTCTTTTAGTTCTGTTTTTGATCTCTACCAACTCCTGAGAGAAATATGTGATATTAAGTGGGCTATCTACTCTCTAACAGTGTCTGTCTGCTGTTGGTGCAGATGGGTTGTGTACGTGTTTTTTTTAGAAATGTGTTCTCTGCCTGCAGCGTTTGACAACAGCGGTATGCAAGTAAACCATAACAGTGAAAATAGAGATAAACAATGAGCTTAAACTGGCAATAAAGTTCTGTAAAGCCGAGGCCGGCTGCAGATTCAGGTGATAATAGCATTTTCATTGTTATTGCATTGCCATTTGTTACATTATATTTCAGGCATTTCCATCTTAGCTGCTGTTAAAATCCCTTTTCAGTGTGTAGTACTGTGTACTGTACATTGCAGACTGTGAAAAGGGATTTTGTTCATCACATAAACACTTTCTTTACTGCAGATTCTGAGATATTAATCTCAGAATCTTAACATTAACACAACATTGATAATTAAGTACATTCCTTTTTTTCTTGCCTGAGTGTAAATGCTGAATTAAAAACTTTCAAGTCCAACCAACCCCACGGGAAAGTCATAAACATTGATTTAAAACAGATATAGTATTTTGTTTCAATTTTATCAGCACAGTAGACTTAAGAGGATAGTAGGATTTGCACAAGATTCAAATGTATTAAACACATCATTTGTATTGTTAACCAAGATGGAAGCTATTATATCAGCTGTGTTGTACCATCTAGTTGCAGTATAACAATTCTGATCTGGGAGATTATCAACAGCTCCGATGGAGAGGAATCGTCTGCTGTCAGTTGTGAGAAAAGAGGCAAAATACAAATACTTTCTTTTGTATTAACTAATGCCTGGTAAGTTTACACGGCAAGTTTTCACCAAGCTTGAAGCACCAGCGATTACACAATGTTGCCATGCTATAGTCTAGCAAAGGGAATAAAACGGATACATTTCAGACAATTGGATACACGAAACAAGCTGGGTAAGGTCGATGTTAACTAATATCAGCAGAGACAGGAATTTAGCAACATTTCAGTTCATGTTCAATCATTTCACATTACCATTTTATACTAATAATAATAATTCCTTACATTTATTATAGCGCTTTTCCAGATTCTCAAAGCGCTTTACACATAACACATATGTTTTATACATGCAATGGTCAGGTGAAGTGTCTTGCCCAAGGACACAACGGCTTTACAGACGCAGCAGCGGCGGGTTTCACCCCTTGATCATTGCACAGCGCACTGCACCACACCGTCCATCTTCACGCCGTCCATCGATGACTTCGAGGCGCTTTTACAAGTACACATTGATATTATACATGTACAGTGGACATTACCCACAGGAGAAAATCCGGGTGAGGTGTCTGACGCAGGAGCAGGTTTCGAACTGGAGTTCCCCAGCACCCCCCTTGATCTGATGATCAGATGCACAGACCACTGCGCCACCCGTCCCACATCATCCCTACTCCTCAAGCTACCTCCTTTCAAGGCACATCACTCACACACACACACACACACACACACACACACACACACACACACACACACACACACACCAAAACAATAGAACATCAGAGCAAATGCTGAGCTCAGGAAGCAATTGTCTTCTAGCCTGTGAAAATAAATTGGTGAGTGGTGGAAACGTTCGCAGTCTGAAGAGAAAAGCACTTTAGTGACTGAGCTTGTGCATCCTTCTTTCTCTAAGTTGCTTTGGAGCGGCTGCAGAGGCAGGAATAGATTAACCCCTGAGGTGTGACACTTGACGTGATAGCATTGTGCTGCATTAACAAGTCATCTTTCTCCAAAGGTCAGCCAGCGAGGATTAAAGCTAACTATTTGCTTTTCACGGCTGATTACACCGCTGATGAATTGCATTTGTTTTTCATACCAAAGATGTTCTGTTGTGTATTGCCACTGTGTTTATTTAGGTTTGAGCAACATATTCAACAGAAAAGCAGCTGTTGATAAATTACACCTGGATCAGTTCAAAAGCTTTGTATATCCCCCTCCTCGCTATAGTCGGACACCACCCAACACACAACATAGCTATAAGATTCATTTAATTACAGATGCTCAGATTTGTTTTTACAGAAGCTTGATTCACATCTCAAGGAGTTTTCTCAGCAGTCTTCTGGTGACCTATGTGTAGAGCATTGGGTAACAAGTGGTTGTGTGATTTATTAAAAAGTATTTTTGTATCCAATCTCTGAAGGGTTCTCAGCTAACATCAGTAGATATCCAGATACGTCTTTTTTTATAATCAAATTAGTTTTTCTAACATTGTTGAATCCTCACCTTAATATACATATTTCAAAAATCACGAAAACCCTCATGTTGGCGATTACAATTAGGGTTTAGTAAATCCTTTGTTCTAACTTTACAGCCTAGATGAAGTCTCTCTCTTCTCCTTCATGCATTGACAGGATTTGAGGGTGTTGATATGCCAACATTTTTCATCACACTGACTTTGTTGATGTTAGAGAATTTTTTTGTGGTAACATCAATCGGAGATTTCAGACTTTTAAGGTATATCTTTTTTAATATGACACTTTTGGGCTCAGTTTTGTTATGTCGCTACATTTGTGCTGTTTTTATCCATAGAACCTGCAGTTTTCCAGAGAGCAGGTCAAATAACTCTTCACTTGCTTGTGTTGCAGCATGTGTACGGGATATATTTCAAATTGAAATGAATAAAGTCAGATTAGTTTATCTCCGGTGCAAGCACATTAATCAAAACAGTAGAGTTTGGGCAGCCAGTGTGTTAGCGTTGAGTAAGTTGCAGTTGTGATTGTAAATGTTCTCCAACTCCTTCGCCCTCTCTGTTTGTATCTGTAGTTTAGCACATTTGACAGCTGCTGCATCTCCTTCAAGTGTCTTATTTATTTGTGTCACCATTAGTTGCTGCCCAGATAACAGATGTTCCGTTTCAAGCCCACAAAGCATTACAATTACAGCAATTTGCAAGATATACAGAATGCAAAAAAGAAAACAAACAGCTTTAATGTTCGCAGTTGACACCTACCGAGATAATTTCCTCTTGAAGGTAACCTTTGAAGTTCTGTGATTTGTTTTATATTTTCTGTCTCTTTTTGAATGCCTTTGAATCCAGAAGGTGAGAAATGCAAATTAGAAGCAGATTGATCAGTCTGAATTTGAATAAGACAAATTAAACGTGTGTTTGAACTGTCGCTTGGAGTATCTTATTTTCCCATCCTCCATCTTCTGACTGACAAGCTGTTCAATCTCCCCCTGAGGAGACCTGTTATGCTCGATGTCACCATCAGGGCAGATGAATTATTTGTCTCCTCCTTCCATTAGCGGGGTGGGGATAATGAGACATGGCAACCGAGAGTTCAACACGGTGGCAAAGACATCGGCTTGAATCAGGAGAGCTGTTAATCATCACGGAGCACATTTCCGACGCTGCTGTCGTTTCTCTGACTCTCCTGATTTGTATGGATGGGAAGGCTATAAATGACTTTAAAATGCCTCTTAGTGTCCATTATCAGTAACTAGAGCAAACGGTGTCCATACTGCTGCATATTATTTTGAATTGCAACAATTTAACTTGCAGAAACGACTGCACATCAGCTCTTAAACAGGCTTGTAAATGACATCTCCTGACAGGTAACTACAACACGTTGAATACAATTCATGCATATCTGACACATGACATGATTGTGTTCACAACTACTTTTTAGCTGTGAAAACTGATTGAAAGATATTTTCTTTATCACAACAGCTGTCAGAGAATCCTTTTTAATAAGTTGAGGCGTCACATACATTTTTTCCCGCATTCTTCAATGACTTAACTTTAGATTTTTGCCACATTTTAACCAAACCACGGCGTAGTTCAATTCACTTCTTTCACATTGAATTTACTTTCTGCCAGTTTGCTTTAAATGTTTTACACCAAGCCACTGGCAAACGTTCACGTACACGCTCTTGTCCAATAAATCTTTTAGCACTGTCCTTCTGTGGATGTACTCAGCTAGGTGTGGACACTGGGAATTGAATCAGCTTACTTCACATGCCATTAAGTGGAGAAGGTGAGAAGCAAATACACCTGCCTAGTTGTTGCTAACACAATATGCACTCCATCAAACAGGTCCAGCCAGGGCACAATTTGGAAGCTAGAGGACACATCTTGTCCAAATCAAGATTGATATTGCAGAAGACTCTCCACTGTTTAGCGTTGATTGCCAATGCGTTTTGTGACAATGAATGGAGTGGCTGCAAAGTGTTCAATTTCATGCACTAAACCTGCTTTGCATACAGTCTGCATGCTGTTTGCTGTTGTGCCGCTGTTGTTCCCCAACTCACTTACGGAGGAATCAAGTATTCCAGACGTCTGCACCGTGTGAGAATGGAAGTTGTCTCCAATTATTTATTTCCATCCCGAGAATGCATAAAGAACCGTTGGCATCTCTACCCCCTTAGTACATCATATTGTGTGACCGGTTCTTTATTCATGACCAGCTTCTCAACAATAATGCAACAGCATCGCCACTCTGAAACTCTGAAGTGAAAGAAGGACCCAGCCTGCCAAATATAACTCCACTATTATGTCCATCTTCCAGAGAGCCGTCTCATGCGTTGTGAGTCATACAGGTTGATACATTTTTACGGTTTTGCTTTTAATATTTCAGGATTCTGTACGAGGTCCTAAAAGTCAGAATTGAATTGTCATTCAGCCGGTATTGCATTTTGCATTCATCAGTTAATTCTCCTCTGTCAAGTATTAACACCAGATGACAGCTTCTTGTTTATTTATGTATACATTCAATGCTTTCTTCTGGACTCTACTGTTAGTAGATGCCAACATTTAATTTGAGCCTCCTGGGTAACTCGACCAAAACCCAATAAATATATGGTCCTGACATTTTTTTGGGACGACCTTCACTATGTGTCACATCACAAATCCATGAATCCAAGGCAAGGCAAGGCAAGGCAAGGCAAGGCAAGTTTATTTATTTAGCACTTTTCTGAATGCGACAATTCAAAGTGCTTTACAAAACAAATTAAAACACTTTTTAGGAATAAATACAATACATTTAGGAATAAATACATTAAAGACAGTATTATGTTTTTACAACGACCATGCATATATTTTTCTTTCTTTTATAAGACCGAACCCACTTTAAACAAAAACCTCAAGTGTATTATTGACTAACCCTAACCGAAATCCCTTGGCCGCAAGGAAAGTTGATAGTGGATGTTTCTAGAAAGTTCACGACAATGGCCAATGACCAATGACAATGGCCAAGGACTTCTTTCTAAAGTATCTGCGTTTAGTAACTACAGTCTGGTTTCTAAAATTATGATGGAGAGAATTAGACTATGGAGGAGGTGTGTTGAGGTAAGGCAACCTAAAACCGTAAGGGTTGTTAAACAGTCAAATGTTCTCTCACCGTCCCTACTTTGTCCGGGTCCAGGTGTCCATGTGCTTCCACTATGTGCTAAGCTATATTAGCTGCTAGCTGATGGCCGTAGCTTTACATTCACTGCGAAAACATCAGAGAATACTTTTCTTTCTTATCTCACTTTCTGCAATTGTTGTTTTAACAGTCAGATTATTACGTTAAACAGAGGTTAGAGGTTACAGAAAGTGAAACATTTAAAACCAAAAGCATTGTAACTGCACAGCATTTAATTTTAAGAAAAATTCTGAGTAATAATTTCCCTAGTATTTTCAGTTAAATATCACTTTGTGGTTACCTCTTTTTGAAAAATGTTGTGAACAGAAATAGAGCTCTCAAAGAAAACACAGGAATGGTCAGAGAGTGCAACATCAGTCACCACAACCTTAGAGATATTCAGACCCTTTGAGATAATTAAGTCCAGAGTGTGCCCCTTATTGTGCGTGGGCTCCGTCACATGCTGAGTCAGTCCATAGCTATCAAGAACACAAAACAGTTCTTTTGCCCCTCTGTCCTGGGGGTTGTCAACATGGATGTTAAAATCACCAACAATGACTAGACGGTCAAAGTCAATACACACTATAGACAGCAGTTCAGTAAAGTCATCAAAAAGGCTTGCACAGTATTTGGGTGGTCTATAGATATTTAGGAACAGAGCTCGAGAGGAGCATTTCAGCTGAAGGGCCACATATTCAAAAGAAGCAAAGTTCCCATAAGATGTCTTCCTGCATTGAAGGGAATCATTGAACAGAATAGAAACTCCACCTCCTTTCTTATGCATTCTTTCCTGACTCATAAAACTAAAGTTGGGAGGGGTTAATTCGATAAGAACAGCTGCACTGTTATTTTGTTCAATCCAAGTTTCTGTTAAAAACATAAAATCAAGATTGTGCTCAGTGATAAAATCATTGATTAAAAATGTTTTTCCTGCCAAAGACCTGACATTTAATAAAGCTAGTTTAAGTTTGTTAAACACACTATCAGTCAGGTTTTTTGTAACAAGCTGTGGCTGACATGGAATCACTGCTAAATTTGATAAACTCACACAAACGTTTGAGCACTTCCTGTGTCTAAGCTGATTCACCGCTCTTAATCTATTACCTATCAACACAGATATCGGCAAAGCTACAGGCAGGCAGGGCCCCGGCATGTCCTGGAAAGAGTTGAGTGCCATACGCCCTTGAGCCTGGACCCAGCAGATATCAGTTTGCAGCGTTTTGTACACACACACATCCCTATCAGGCTTTGAAGGGGATGGAGGACCCACCACCCTGCTCCTCTCATCATAGGAGGGCAGGGTGAGGGCTACACTGTAGGAAGGGGGGTTTGGAAATCTGCTTCCATCTTCCTTGTATTGTTTTGGTTTGGATGATTGTGGTAGGCATGGTGATGAAGCCCGGGGAGATGGTGCACGTCTCTGCTTTGATGATTTTGGTGGGCGTCGCTGAGGGACGGGGGTAAAGGACATGCTGCCAACCCTGCGTATCGCCTTCATGCGGTCATCGAACTCCAGGGGGGTGGGCGAGGGTGAAAAGGTGAGCGGAGAGTAGAGAGAGCTGGGGGATGACTGAAGAGTATCCTCAAAGGCGTTGACAGGGGGGGTGACGGGCAGTGGAGACTCCTCCATTTGTCTCATAGGTCTTCCATAATCAGAACAGTGATGCAGTGATACTTCTTCAGGGTTTTCTGCGCGATGTGTTGTGTCTTTCTCCTGTTTTGATTCCTCTTGCCGCTTGTCCTTGACAGAGGGAACAGATTGATGACGCAGGCAGTTGAATACGTTAGAGATAAACAATTTCACTCCTGACTTGTTCAGGCAAACTCCATTTGCCTTGAAAAGATGTCTGCGATCCCAGAAAAAGTTAAAATTGTCAATAAAATGGACAGAATGGTCAATACAGACAGTTGAAAGCCAGGTGTTCAGTGCAAACAATCTGCTGAATCTCTCCACTCCTCTTCTGACTGGCGGTAGAGGGCCACTGATGAACACCTCTGCATTTAGAGAGCTGACAGTTTCCAACAGACATTCAAAGTCTTCTTTCAGCACTTCTGACTGTTGTTTCACAACATCATTTGTTCCAATGTGCAGTACCACATTCTTCACAGTCGGATGTTCAGCCCCAATATGCAGGATCTTCTCAGCCAAGTCAGATACCACATCCTTGGGAAAAAATAACCATCCCATCTCCTCAGAAAGTTGAAGATTAGAATCCTCTCATCTCGAACGACCTCGTGCTTCCTTGCCCGTGGCTGGGGGTGCCCTCTGCAGCCGGAGAGTGTGACCCTCTCTCTCTGACCCTTGGCCTTCAGAGCTGTCCTAGTTATTGGGTTAACACTTGATAGGGATGTTTTCCTGAGTGAAGACAACTTAAGGTAATGGATTAGCACATTATCATTTAAATACAAAAATAGGATAGGCCCCTCAGAATTATTTGGGAGCCTTCCTGACACATGCACATGCATAAATGTAAGGTTTGTGTTATTTAACATGCAATAATCATATACTCATCAGTCCATAGCAGAGAAATGTTTGTTTGCTTGTAGCCTTTATTTAGGTGAAATCCCCTTGAGATCAAAATATCTCTTTTTCAAGGGTGACCTGCAGGACATTAGTTATGTAACATAAAAACAACAGAACAACAATAAGGATGACATACAACATAATGTACAGGATACAGTTTACAAACTCTATTTACAGTGACAGGTACCATGAGTATCAAACAGCATGTCACCCAGCCGAGTTTTAAAATGATGCATGGGAACCAAGTGCTCAGTTTTAAACATGTTTGCAGACTGTTCCAATTTAGTGGAGCTGCACAACTAAAAGCTTTCTTCCCTAAGACAGTCCTAGCACTTGGCACATTTAATAAAACAACATCATGAGATCTCAGGCAATAAGTACTTTCAATTCGTCGAGAGAGCAGATATAAAAAGGTAGTTTACCCAACATGGCTTTATAAATGAACATATACCAATGACTGAGCCTCCGTACAGTTAGTGAAGGCAGACCTGCCTTGGCGTACAGGGTACAGTGATGAGTAAGTGCTTTACAGTTAGTAACAAATCTCAGGGCACTGTGATACGCAGCATCTAACTTTTCCAGGCAATGGGCAGGTGCATTCATATAGACCAGATCCCCATACTCCAGCACAGGTAAAAAGGTCACAGTGACTAGCCTTTTCCTGGCTAAAATACAAAATGTTATTTTAAGTTAAAGGCGAGCTAGTCCCTGTGGATATAACCCCTTCTCAATGATTCTAAATGTTATATTAATTCACCATTTACCGTTTGATAAAAGATTAGTTTATCAGAAATACATTTCCTCTTCCATAAAACATAGGTTTGAGAAATAAATGTTCCAATATAAAAGCAATTACTCAATATAATTAACTCTTCCCTCCCTTTTCTTACATATGTCACATATGAAATAATAACTTAGGAGTCTATTTAACCATGGTATAGTTTATAATCTATTACTCGAGAAGACTCAGTATCACCTGTGTGCAGCTCACAAAAAACAATTGTGAGAAACATATATTATGCAGGAAATGTATACATTTGTTGAAAAACAAAGCATATCTGATTTGGGAGGAAAAGCTTCATCCCCTTAACATCTGAGTTACTACTGATGGCATAACATGAATGGAATTGGGTGTCTGAGGGTGTCACTACTGAGAAATGTCAAACAAATTCAAAACCTTACATTTAAAAACAGGTTTGCATTCCTCCACTTAAGGCGACGTTATCATTGGAAACAATAAAAACTAATTGTTTTGATGCAGAATCTATCAATGGAATCGTTAGAGCAGAACAGAATGGTTGTATTGTAGCCTGAGTTCCGTGCAGCCTTTAGTTTGACCAGGTGGAAACAAGCTCCATATAATGTGAATACATGCAGAACTAGACATTAAGAGGCCCCTGACATCAGGCCTATTTTAAAAATAGTAGGGGCTTTTAACAGCTCGCCAACTTGCAGGCATCCTCTGCATAGCAGTATGAACAGCCAAAAAAAAAAAACACTCACAGAGTCATGTATCTGAACCAAATGCCCTAAGTGAAGCCGTTAGTCATCTGACTGACCCAAGGGTTGGTGCTGGTGTGACAGGGAGGCTTCCAAGTGTTCAAAGCAGATGTCAAGCTTTCAGTTCATGGCTCAGTGGGGGGGAGCAGACCCATGTGAGACAGTATCAACGGCTGTAATGTTCAGTTTGAGGAGCGTCATTCTCTCTGGGAGCAGGAAATGGTGTCCATTCTCGGACCAGACCATTAATGTCATGTAGAGCAGCCATAGCACCTCTGTGACTGCACTCAGCCGGACTAGAAGGGCAGAACTGGGTGACTCTTAGCGAAGCCGTCCAAGGCCATAGACAAAATGGAACCACGTACTAACAAAAGGGACACAAGATCATCAATGTCTCTCTTTACCTTTGGCCTCATCGTAAAACAAATTGGAGGGAAAAATGTGGAACACTAGTCCAACATCATGTGAAATGTTTAGTTAATTTAAATAATTACTTATGGGTTGAAATCAAATTAACATTAACATTAGAACTAAAGTCAGTCAAAATTGGACTTGCATGGATCAGAATCTAAGCAATACACCACCTTCCCAGCTCTGTGATGAAAAGGACAACAAGATTAGGTGCATTACGGGAGCATTAAAACACCCAAACATGCACACGTATCTTATTCTAGTAGAGAGTAGAGGACAAGCTCTAATGTTGTGAATGAAATTATCAAGTGAAAGTTTTTTTATTTTATCTTATGTACCACATTTAATTTAATAATAAATCTTGAATTACCAATAACTCTAAAGAAGGCAACTATTGAGTGTGTGTGTGTGTGTGTGTGTGTGTGTGTGTGTGTGTGTGTGTGTGTGTGTGTGTGTGTGTGTGTGTGTGTGTGTGTGTGTGTGTGTGTGTGTGTGTGTGTGTGTGTGTGTGTGTGTGTGTGTGTGTGTGTGTGTGTGTGTGTGTGTGTGTGTGTGTGTGTGTGTGTGTGTGTGTGTGTGTGTGTGTGTGTGTGTGTGTGTGTGTGTGTGTGTGTGTGTGTGTGTGTGTGTGTGTGTGTGTGTGTGTGTGTGTGTGTGTGTGTGTGTGTGTGTGTGTGGCTCGCCTGCCCAAGGTTTAAAACATTTGGGACAGCAGTGAGAATGTTATGAGAAACAATGTGTTGCTTAGACTGAACTCGAAGGAAGCCAGACTGGAATCTTTTTTTAAGAAATCAAAACACTTGTACATTAATTAAAGACATTTAGCTTGAACTGGGTTCTTTATGGTATTCAAATTGGGCTCGAGTAGAACCCCTTCATGGATTTGGCTTGCAACACAAAGTGATACTGATCTCTGTCTGTTAGTATTTGGAAGTCTCATGATTTATTGTGTGGGCCTGTGAAGGAGAGGCCCTTGGTAAACAACATCTATCTTCGAACTGCAATTACTGATCTTAAAGAGATTCCAACATTATACGTCTTATGCTCAATTCATTTAACACATTTATTATGCACAGAATAAAAACCTCAACAAATATATTGATCCTGGCTTAACCAACGACCTTTACTCTTTTGTTCATAAGAGCAGAATGCTCCTCCAGCAAATGTAGAGAACGTTGCTCCAGCAAAGTAGGGAACTGCGGCGCATCGGGTGATGCACGCACCTTGCGCTGCCCCGGCCTTGCCAGCAATGTAGAAGACGGTCACAAAAAACGAGTGCTTTTAGACCATCTCGTTTTTAATAGAGACGGTGGTGGTGTGAGTTAAAGCTATAGACAAAAAGCTGTGACTTTCTCCCTCTCAGCCACCCAAACACGGGGGGGGGGGTATTTTACACACACACCCGTGGCTGCTGCTGGAGCCGTGCTCACAGACACTGATCCCCTGGGTTTATAATCCCCAAATGTTCATTAACCAAAAAACGAAACACAACCGCTCAGTTTCACAGGTAATTGTAGGATACCGTCAATCACAGATTCTGGTAAGGCAATGTCCAAATGTGGAAAATTACACTTACGAGTTCTGAAGATTTGTTGGTATCCTGCCGACAATGCCAATTTGTAAGTGAAACTTCTGCAGCAATGAAGAGTCAGAACTCAGAGAGACACAAGGAGAGTTGGAGCTTTGATGTCAAACACAGATGTTTATTCACAAGTATCGGCCGGAGAAATTCACATCACAAGTCACAGCAGCCAGAGATTCTGACTGCACTGGTGGGTTGCCATGTGAAATCTGACCAGAATCTCTCTGATAGACCTTTTAACTAGTTTACAGAGAGTTAATCCACATATTGGGGGATGGTGCGTAAACACCTGGGAACACTGGAGATACTCTTAGGCTGACCGAGAGTTGACCGGTCATAAAACTGAGACAAAGTGCAGCAGCACATTCCTTAAAGGAGATAACAGACGTCAGGGTTGTTGATAAACGTCAACAGGCAGACAGGTTAAATATCTAGAAGTAAAGACAGAAATATTCCCTCACAGTAACTACGTACTTATCATTCACTATACAATACAATCAATTAAAAAACAATACCAAGTGTGTAATATTCAATCCACCTTTGGCAAATAATCCACATTTATTATCTTGCAATTACTTGTGCTGACAGTTCTTCTGACTATAGGCGCTTTCACACCAAGTACTTTGCTTAGTTGATCAGAACTCTTTAGTTCTGATGAAAGAGCAGATCGCGTTCACACCGGAATAAGTCCCTGAGGGAGTATTAGGCTGCTGACGTCACTTCTTCTTCTGCTTTGGGTTTACTGGCAGGCCGCAAACAACTTCACGGCGTATACTGCCACCCGAAGTCCCTGGCCAGAAGTCCCCGGAGTTGGGGACTGGCTTCAGAAGAAGCTGAAGCCTTCCGAGTAAATCACCAGAAATACCGACACCTCCTCATCACTCCACTGCTCCAATGTTTTCTTTTGTGTTGCCATAAGTTAGTCTCTCTCCGTTTGTGCGCTGGGCTAATGCTAATAATGCTAATGTGAGGAAAATAAAATGGTGGCTTCACAAACCATTATGGGAGTTTTACGGGGCCTGGTTTGCAATCCGCCCAGCCAATCAGAAATGGGAACCTTTTTCTCCCATGAAAGTACCTGCTCTCTAGCAGGGACTGATAAGGGGGTGGAAAGTTTCTCATGAACTAAGTTCTAGTACCGGATTTTTTTGGTGCGAATGCACATTTTCAGAACTATGTCGGAACTATACTGGGAAAAGTACTCTGGTGTGAAAGCACCTTATGCCTCTATTTATATTAATTGAATGAATCAACGCTCACGTATCATCATTTTCATTACCAGTGGTCGTCTTTTGTTTTTTTATAGTTTGTAATATTACTTTGACTGCCTCGTAAACTTCAGTGTAAGTGGTGCTCTAAAAATAAAACACCAGCCATATTCTACCTAATCCACTCTCCCCAGACTTACTGATTGACTTAATTTCTCTCTGTGTCTGAAGAGGAATGACTGTGTAACGAGAACATGTTGAAAATGATTTTATCCCTCTCCAGCATACAGTGTATAGACGTAATCAGAAAATATGTCATGGTTTACTCGATAAAAAATGTGCAATCACTTTTCTGATTCCTGGAAATGAGCAATTTCCTTTTGAAATCTTCCAATTGACTCTAATTAGTGCGATTAGAAGATGAGTGTTTAACTGAGAGGAACTAAGTTTAGCACCACTTTCGAGAAGCCTACATTCAAGATTATACTTCGCACAGCATTCACATTTCTTCTGAATTTTCCCAATTGCATGTAAGCAGCCTTAATATATAAAATATGCAATATGAAATATGATTATGTTTCTAGCATTTGATGTAACCAGGACATTAGCTACGTTTCACCAAAGTCACTACTTCTATTTCTGTCTATTTTGTTATGTTGTGCTATATTTGAGTTGTAGTAAACAAATGACTTTGCTTAGTACTGTTTCATCTAAGATATCCAGTTGCATTTAACATGTATGGAAGAGTCTGTATATCTAATAATAAGTTTAGTTTTCAGCCTAGACTCTGTAAATGAAAGTAAACAATACTATTCCAACCCAACCCAGTCTCACGGCATTTCGTGTTCACCAACACGATTTTTAATCTATTGATTCGTGTTCACCAACACGATTTGCCCCTTTTTTTCGTGTTGCACAGCATGATTTTAAAAGGAATGTATTTCTACTGGTAATGTGTTTCGGGCCTGCAGCACGTCTTTGGAAGACCGGAAGCTGTGTGGTTCATAAAAAGATGTTATTACTCAATATCAAGCCACAATTATTGCTTTTATTTTAAATCGTATAATTTCTGACTTTTGTTGCCGTCTGTGAGGAAAATAAATGGGGCTCAGAGCCTCAGGATACTGAAATCTGTATTTTTAAATCTTTTTTTCCTTCTAATTTGTTATTCTTTTCAAAATAACACACTGTTATTTACTCACCAATAACACACAATTATCCTTGCTTTTATTTATTGGTTTAATTCCATAATCTCTGGCTTTTTTGGTGTCCGTCAGGAACTGAATTTCAAAATAAAAATAACCGGAAACAGACGTAGGCCTATAAGGGACATTTCGAGCATCATTGCGATTGTCAACATTTCTGAGTTTAGGATGGCCGAAGACACTACACTACCCATAATCCCCAGCTATCGTTTAGGACTACAGTCCCCGTAAGGTTACGCAGAGCGTCAAACAGCTGTGTGAAATGGAACGAAACCACGCCAGACTATCCAAAACTGGAATCGAACACCCCCCCAGAACTACACATGCTGGCTATTGTGTTTCGCAAAATGTTCTATGGGACGTCTCCTGAACGTTTTCGTTTTTCCCACAATTAGAAGTTGCCAGTATTAAACACATTGGTGTTATCAAATGTAAAACATATAATTAATAAATGGGTGAAAATCGCTTGTGTCCATAATGCGCAGCATTAATATATACCCACATGACAGCTCATTGCTACTTTGTAATTCTACTCCACTACAATTCAGAGGTTAACCTGGTATTTTTACTCCACTGCATTTATTTGAGTTACTTTGCAGATTCTGATTAATTATGTGAAATATAAACAACCCTTAAATCAGACTTTAGTTACACCTGAGTAAAATTCAGGGAAGGTGATTGTCAAGTGTCAACAATCAGGAGAGATATTTGATAGTTGGTGCTTGAGAAGACTAAACATGTATCTGCAATTGACATGAATGGAAACAAGTAATAAAGTATATTCATTACTCGTTATTCTCTACTAATAGTTAATTAAAGACTGTATATTATGGCTATTTTGCACATCCTTTTCAAGATTTTCAAAGGTTTATTGACATATCATACACAACTACGGTGTAGTTATGCAATGAATGAAAAACTTGGGTCACAGGTTCCTCAACAGTGCATTACAAGACATCTATCAATATGTGTGTACCTCCACCATTAAACTGTCATAATCTGCACATTTCTTATTCTATCTACATACATAAGAGTATAATTAATGTGTATAATATCAGTTAAAATAAGTGCTTCAACATAGTTAACATTGCAGGAAAGCAATATATTAGACGTTAATTACTTTGTCAGGCTTAATATTTATCTGTAGATAGATACCCCCAAAGTGTTATTCTTATTTAAAAGAAGACCTTAATCTGTTATTTAATGTTTAAATAAAGGTTAATCCGTTTTTCTGTTTTGCACCTCCTCCTATTAATATCTTTGTACATCCTGCACTAAACTGTTTTATTGTAGAGATCACTTATAGTATCTTCTTGATTTTTTATATTCTATATTTCTATATTTATACTTTCCCCCTATGAAAGTATGTACTCTTAATATTTTTTTAATCAAATATAACACATAAAAACAATAATTCAATAACGTGCTTTAACCACTAGGAGGTGCACACAAGCTACACACAGCCATAATAACTTTGTATTATTAGTGTGTATGTACAACATCTGAAGATGTATAGTTCTCATTCATAACACTCCGTTCGATGTCTCACTATGGGATGCGCCTCATCGTGGAGCAAACAGAAGCATCAATCTCATTACGCCAATCCTGATTGGCTGGTGATCTTGACGTCAGCGTCAGGGAATCCACCCCCTATAAGTAGCCTGCGCCAGAGTCCTGCATCGGGTCCCGATGCGGGTACCCGACGGGTGACCCGCAAAAAAGGTGATTCGCGGGTGGTATTTTTTCAAACGCTTTTTTACGGGTTCGTTTCTGGGTAAAACAAAGATGATGCGGGTCGGGTCGCGGGTATTGCATAATAAATATATTAAAATAATAATAATTTAGTTTAATGTTTAAAATCCTCAGACCTCTCCCCCGCGGGACCGCACATAATCATAACCTCTGCAGCGCATCAATCTGCTGCTGTGCGCGCCACATTCTAAATGGCTGAGGTGAAGCTCTCTAGCGGAGAATACAGCATTTTCAATAACACCTCGAGAGCGAAATCCAACGTCTGGGAGGCTTTTGGTGTCATCCTAGATGGAGAAAATAGCCAACATCCCACGCTTTTTGAGACAAATATGCAACTGCGTGTGTTAATAATTGCACGTTTTCACTGCTCATATATAGGCTATGCGGGTTCGTGTCGGGTTGCGGATCTTGTGCCGACGGGTCGGGTCGGGTTGCGGAACTAATTGGCAATATGTGCGGGTAGCGGGGCGGGTTCGGTATTGCACGTCGCGGGTGCGGGGCGGGAGCGGGTCTTGAAAATCAGACCCGTGCAGGACTCTGGCCTGCGCTACGTCGCATGCGTCATTCAAACACCTCTTCTCGCTTCAGAGCACATCTCTAATGGTAGCCGGGCTAGCTTAACAGTCCACAGACTGAACCAAAAGCTAATTTCGGTCGACGGGCATTAGCCGGCTACCTTATTCTGCCTCGCAGAAGAGTATAGTACTAACACACCAGTTAGTATTATAATCAACCTTGCCATTTTTCCTCAGGAATTAAGGTAAGGTTTTGATTGTTCAAGCTAGCAACACACCTGCTGCTAGCTTGTTTTTTTCCCTCACTGCCGACACCACGGTAGCGAGGACGGACTTTTTTCTTTTCTCTTCCACGAAGGAGAAAAGGGATTAAAAGGATATTACCACACCAGGTAATATTCTTCGAGAAAAAAGACCCACACCGTCCTTTTTCTACGGATTAAAGACAGGTTTGGAACAATTTTTTCTCTCGACGTACCTGTTACGAGCGGGTCCTCTTCACGCCACGCAGCGAATAAGATGGACGCCTCTCTCCCTCACACCAGAGGAGTCAGGAACTCGGAGGCTCGGCTCTGCGGCTGCGGGTTGAAAGTGTCAGGCACAGACTCACACCAGATCTGTTCGTCCTGCCTCGGGCTGGAACACACCCAGAAGGCCATTGACAACCCCGGCTCGTGCGGACATTGTGCCCGCTTCACTATGAAGAGCCTCCGCCGAAGGTTAGCACAACAAGCTAGCCTGTCGGGACAGGACCCCCTCATGTCCACTGGTTTGCCGGCTGGCAATCAAGACACGGGGGCGTCGGCCGCAGAGATGGAGCCCCTCACTGGGTCGGTCTGGGGCTCATCGACAGCGGCAGCCGCAGAACCGGAATCCCGCGCCATATCAGGCCGAGACCCGGTGGCGGCAAGAGACGCGGGAACGGGGCCCCACGCTTTACCAAGCTGGGGCTCCCGGCTGGACCTCACCATGGTTTCACCCGCGGAAGATGTCCTAGAGTTAGACTACATGGAGGACGAAGAGGATACCTCTGAGTTCCTCCTGTCTGACTCGGATGAGCAGGAAGACGACATCTTCATGTCATCGGCTCAGGCTGCAAAGCCGGGAGCGATGGCTGCTCTCCCGGGCGACAGCACACCAGCTTCACCCTGCCTAAGCATGGACCTGCAGGCCGTGTGTCAGCGCGCCGCGTCCAAGCTAGACATCCCGTGGCCCGAAATGGCCAAGGAGACCTCCAGGTCCCGTTACGAGGGGAAACATTTTCCCCAAACAACGAGGACGAAGAGGCAACTCCTTCCGGTCTTCCCGGAGATGTTGGATGAGGTGTCGGTCTCGTGGAGAGACCGGCCCTTTAGCAACAAGGCCCCAATCCAGGGTGCCTCCTCCCTAGACTGTGACGGCATGGAGAGGCTCGGCCTGCTCCGCATACCGCCCATGGAACCGCTGGTGGCAGCCCACCTCCTACCGAGGATGGGCCCGTCACCAAGCAGGAACCCCACACTGCCAGCAAAAACTGACCGATTCCAGTCAACCATGACTGAACGGTCCTACAGAGCCGCAGCATTGTCCACCAGGGCTCTGAACGTTTCCTCGATGCTAACCGCGTACCAAGCGGAGCTCTGTGAGGATCTGTCGAGCAATCCTGGACCGGCCACTCTGGACAAGATAGCCGCGGTCACAGACATTTGTCTCCGTGCCCAACGCTGCGCCGTCCAGGCCACAGGGTAATGGGGATCATGGTGGTGCAGGAAAGAGCTAGATGGCTCAACCTCACCAACCTCCCAGACCGGGAAAAGGAAGATGTGCTTGACATGCCCATCGTTCCCGAGGGGATTTTCGGCTCCGCTCTCGCTTCCATGCAGAGGAAGTGCGAGTCGAAAAAGAAGGAAGACGAGGCCCTCCACCTCTGTCTCCCTCGAAGGGTCCAGCCGCTGCCTTCGCAACAGCGGCCCTTCGCCCAAGCTGCACCGAACCCTGCTAGGTTTAAAGTACCAGGACAGCAGAGGTCGCAGCCCGCCCCGAGTCCCCAGCCCAGGCAGGAGACGAGGGCGAGTTGGCCTAGAAAATCTCCGGTTCCGGCTGCAGCCCAGGCGCAGCCAACCCAGAATTTCGGCCAGCAGTCGAGGAAGAAGAAGCGAGCGGCCTGCCAGCCCCTCCTTCTCCCCTCTGTGACAGAGCTGAAAGTTCTTTCCCCGGCTCTAAACGTGTTCCCGCTGCCTCGAGAGATGCCTCAACGTCATCCTCAAGTCCGCATAAAACACATGTCATATATTTGTTGTTTAAATAAACCATTTTCCGCTGACGCATCCAGGCTTCGACCAAGGGCGCAGCTCAAAAAAATGAAAAGAAAAACAATAAACAGTCCGTTAACTATAAATCCCCTTTTGAGAGCAGCTACGGCCTCTCTCAAAAGGCGGATAATAAACGGGTCTGTGAAGGCACCACCGTCACGCGCATGCGCAGTGCCGGTTGGGGCCGTGAAGGGGGATTGTTGAAATGGGGTACCACCGTGTTCAGACACTAGAGGGCCCCATAACACAACAAGAGACTCAGAGGGTAAGAGATGTGACATCTCCGCTGGCTCTAAGGAGCACACAGTGGAAGATGCTCACAACATCTGCTTGGGTTTTCAAGACAGTAACACGGGGTTACAGACTCCAATTCGCTGTCACCCCCCCTCGTTTCTCGGGCATTTTGTATTCACAAGCCCGGGGAGAGTCAGCCCATGTTCTAGAGAGAGAGATTCTCTCACTTCTAGAAAAGAGAGCTATATCTGTTGTACCTGCCGAGCAGAGTCAGAGTGGCTTTTATTCCAAGTATTTCCTCGTTCCCAAACGAGGAGGGAACGGAATTCGGCCAATACTGGATTTGAGGGTTCTGAACAAATATCTAAAAAGATACAAATTCAGAATGCTCACACACACATCTCTGCTGCGTCTCGTGCGACAAGATGACTGGTTTACATCAGTCGACCTGAAAGATGCGTATTTCCACATCCCAGTATATTATCCACACAGGAAATATCTGAGGTTCGCATTTCAGGGGTTCTGTTATGAATACAGAGTACTCCCCTTCGGCCTGTCTCTCAGTCCAAGAGTGTGTGTACGATGTACGGAAGCCGCGATAGCCCTGTTAAGACAACAGGGTATTCGCCTGGCGACCTACCTGGACGACTGGCTGCTTCTCGCACAGTCGGAGCAGGAGGCTATTACACAGACAAGTGTCCTCGTAAAGCACCTGCTCAACCTGGGTTTCATAATAAACACAGAGAAGAGCATGCTGTGCCCAGCACAGACTATACTCTTCCTAGGGTTACACCTGAACTCGGTACCCTTTACAGCCCGACTGTCAGCGGAAAGAGTGAAAGCTTTCAGAGCTTGTCTCGCTCAATTCCAGCTGCGCAAACATGTTCTTTTCAGAACATGCCTGCGGTTAATGGGGCTCATGGCGTCAGCCATCCTGGTCGTACGACTAGGACGCTTACACATGAGGGAGTTTCAGTGCTGGGTAGCTGCCTTAAAACTAAACCCCGCGCGTCATGGCGCGCGGAGAGTATTGCTGTGAAATGCGTAACGGCACTGCGCCACTGGCTGCACCCGACTTTTCTAGTACGGGGCGTGCCTATGGGTGCTGTCCTTTCACGGAAGGTGGTCACCACGGACGCATGTCTGACAGGTTGGGGAGGTATTTATGAAGGCCGTTCGGTGAGGGGTCTCTGGAGCAGAGACCTCCAGCGGGCGCACATAAATTACCTAGAGATTTTAGCGGTGTTCCTCACCCTAAAACGCTTTCTGCCTTTTCTCAGAGGACACCATGTCCTCGTGAGGACAGACAATACGTATATAAACCGCCAAGGGGGTTTGCGTTCTCTCCAGTTACACATGCTGGCACGCAAACTGATCTTATGGAGCGGCGGGCGTCTCCTCTCTCTGAGAGCGACGCACGTACCGGGTGTGTTGAACCCCGGGGCTGACCTACTGTCCAGAGGTGCACCACTTTATGCAGACTGGACTTTACATCCAAGGATTGTGAGCCAGCTGTGGGTGCGTTATGGTTGAGCCGCGGTGGATCTGTTCGCATCAAGAGAAAATGCTCAATGTCAGCTGTTCTTTTCTATGCGCGACTTGAACACACCGTTAGGCGTGGACGCACTCGCACACGTTTGGCCTTCGGGCCTTCTGTACGCGTTCCCACCCCTGGCTCTGATTCCCCAAACTCTGGCCAGAGTGAGGGAACAACGCCACACACTTATCCTAATAGCTCCGCACTGGCCCGCTATGTACTGGCTGGCGGAGATTTATCAGCTGCTGTGCGGGCAGCCATGGCAGCTCCCACTACGCAGGGACATACTGTCTCAGGCGGGGGGGGGGCGATCTTTCACCCACACCCAGAGCGCTTGGCCTTATGGGCCTGGCGCGTGAGTGGTACAACTTGAATACAGTGAGACTCCCTCATAGGGTGATAAACACTATTCAGAGTGCGAGAGATTCCTACACCTGGTCTCTCTAATACAGTGCTGTTACTGGTCCTGGCTTCCACCAAGCGAGCCAGTAATTTTCATGCACTATCTGTACATATTTTTTTCACACACTCGGTTCACCCCAGGGCAAACGAGAGTGTTGTTGAAGCCCAACCCTGTCCTTATACAAGGTGGTTGGGTCATGTACCCCAATGGACATTGAGGCATTTCCTCCGCCGCTGGGTCCCTCCGGGGAACAGCAGCCGGATTTGCTGTGTCCAGTTCGTGCTTACGCACCTGTATGGACAGACCAGGGGTACTTGTCATAATGACCAACTCCTGGTGTCCTGGGCTAACCCTTATAGGGGCAAGCCTGTTACTAAGCAACGGCTCTCCCACTGTTTTGTGGAAGCAATTGCTTTGGGGCCCATACGAGTCAGAGTTCGCAGGCACCCTCGGGTCCGCGAGCTCTTTCGACTCAGGGTCTGGCTGCATCCTGGGCTCTGTCCAGGATGTCTCCCAAGACATTGGTGCAGCGGCGAGCTGGTCCTCGCCGTTCACTTTTGTCCGCCTCTTAACAGGCTGGGCGTTCTGCTCCCAGTGTGACTCAAGCAGTGCTGGGCACCTGGTTGAGTCAGAGCTCTACCTGTTGAGTTCTGGTTGGTTTGGTGATTTTCGAGATTACACAGTAAATGTTAATAAAAGCCCACAGAAGCTGTGTACGTTTTTAGGGAGTTTGCATTATTTTATATTAACACAAATACAACATTAAAACCTATAATTGCACACTACCATTATTTAAAAAAAAAAAAAGAACAATTTCACATAAACCTCTGGTTTTTACTGGGGCTGGGACAGTTCAACTTGATTTTGGGGGGGGGTGTGTGCCATACTTTATGGGCGCTGTACGCAATATAGTCGTAGTTCTGTTAGTATAAGATAATAAGATGTACTTTGTTGATCCAAAATCGGGAAATTGTGTTATGAAATTAAAAAAAAAAAAAAAAAAAATTTAATTTCTAACTTTGTTTTCTTCTTTTTCCCCCCCAATTTTCGGCGCCCCATATGGGTTGATGCATTAGCATTAGCATTCGCCTATACTGCCTATGCTGAGGGCCGGCCCTGATCTGATCAAATAGTTTAACTTGAAGCACATTTGCAAATGTGTCATCAACATTTTAGTGAATTCAAGGTAAGTCTATTAAAAATATTAAAATAAAACCAAGTCAATCTCAAGCCTGAGAAAAACTATTATTAATACCGTAAACTGGTCCAAACACATCATCTTTTCTGAAGAGTGACCTTTAAAGAAAGCAGTCAGAGGATGACTGACACTCGATGTGGGCTCATCTTTTCAGTCTTTTGTGACAAAGGTGAACTTTTGTGTCACGCACATGAATACCTGCCGCAGCCTTAATAGCGATGCATCTATTCAGCCCCTACAAATTGATGAATTTGCCCCTTTGGGAGACATTCACTGTAGTATAAAGAGGAAGCAATTTCCCATACACCCACTGAAAAAAAATGGCATTTGGATCTTTGGCAAATGCCATTTAATAAAAAGTCTGGAGCACAATTAGAAACTCTCTTACTGATTCATCCTGAGATAATTAAATGCCTCATTTTATTATTATGGCGCAAGGTAGACAATGAAAGACTGACAGACGGAGAGTCTGAGATATGGAAAGCAGCAAAAAAAGGGCAGAGATGTGATTTTGGGTATTGTTACTTCACAGGTCTGTGTTTGCAGCGGCTGAAATTGGTCTTGTGGAGCACTCAAAACTTCACCAAATCTAAACGTTTTAAAAATGCACTGAAAGAAACTAATTTACAGCTAACTGAGGGCGTTAGTCATTAAAAAGGTTTTTAAAATTAGTATTTCTGTTTTAGATAATTAGTTTTTGAGTAAAAAATAATATATTCTTTACAGTTTGTATAGTAACTTATTACGCTCTGTTAGGTACTTTTTATATTTTGGATATCAACTTGACTCTAAAGTCAGGTGTTATTCTTTAGTTTGGCTGAAGCTTGGTGTCAATGGAGGAATTGAACATGAGTACAACAGCAATGGATACTCACATGTTGAGTAAGTTGAGTTTTAAACTATTTAAAGCTGAATTACTCCCTACGATGTGAGGTGTGTATGTGAGAGTGAGTGTGTGTACAGTATGTGAGTGTGTCAGGCCAAACATCTTGCAGTGTTTGGAGGGATTTCAAAGGAACACCCCTCCTGCCAATAATGACTCTTTTGAAATTGCATCACCACCGTATTTCCTTTTCTACTCTACCTTTATTACAAATAACAGATGTTTTTTTTACAATTGTTCGATTAATGTTGGTCTTTAAAATCTAAAACATTTAGTTCCACTTCAGTTATTTAGCAAGGGAACCACACATTGACCACTTTTACCCAAATGATCACCATGGTGAGAAATGTGAAGCCGCAAGCTGCAGAGTATTTAAGAACCAGGACAAAGTCTCTTTTCTGGGATGTGGGAGAACAGAATGTGGTCCCTCTCTGCCACAGTGGGCACCAAAGACGCCCAGCATGTGGCCACAACCTGTGAACCTCACTCTCTGTTGAATGAGCAACTTTGAATCCAAATAGGAAGATTATACTGCTGGGAAACGCTGCCCACTACCAATCGTGTTACAAAAAACTAAATTAATATGGATTACACTGTGCAAGTTTGGTGGAGGTAAAATAGAAAGGTTGCCATGAATTAGTCAAGGGTTTAATTATTTATTAGATTCTGAAAAGCCTTAATGCATAAACCAGAACATTAGAAAGGCCTACAGTAATCACAGACTGAAGAGAAATCGGCTATCAAACAATCATTATTATCGGGCTTTTTCTAGGCGTGAAATCAACTCATACTCCCACACCATCCCTGTTTCATGGAGCCATAACTTTGAAGTAAATAAATACATTTATATTCTAAATGAAACATCAATTTTTTAACAGGAGTACTTTAAGATAGGAGTTTTTTTAATGTGTCAAAAGCATCTTAAAAAGGAATGTCAGGGGTTCATAAAACATGAAACTACTTTTCTTGTAACCTTCCCTTTTTGTTTTGTTGCCACCATGCCGCTGTGAGATTGATGTCTTTATCTAAAACGGCTCTACATGAATGATAAGCTAAACTGAGGCAAACACAACCTCTGCACCACAGAGAGAAAATGCCCGTCCGAGTGCTTTTAAATGAAAAATTCTTTACCCTCTATCACGGCGAGATTTGTGCTCTCATCATCACCGAGAGAAAAGAGACACCTTAACACATCCACAGAGACAAAACAAATCCCTTTTTGACCTTTTGGAAATGGCATCTGAGAGTAAATACTTGAATAAATTCCTGCTCAAGTGCTTTTTGATGAATGCCACAATCTGAGGTAATTTTATTTTCACAGATCTCATGGGACAGGGCCAAATGGAGATGTGCATAATGCACTTTGTCGCCTTTCATACCGCTGACCTTGACAACGGTAATATAACCTCTCACTTCCCCCTAAAACCCGGTGAAAGCGTGCATTGATCTTGTCTTTTGTGCTCATTTAATCATAGACACCTTGACAAGAAGTCCCGCATCAGCCTCTGGTTTTATAGTAGAGGTTTTGACTGCATCAGATAGACCGGCTCTATAGTAAATAAAATGAGGGAAAATCATTTCAACAGGATGTAATTTACAATCACATGACACATACGGTCATATCATATATCAGGATGCAAGCTTTTTATCACTGAGCTCCAGCTAACAAGACTGTGTGAGTTGATCATTATTCTCCAGGGAGTCTTAACTGGATGAATAAAAAACACAACAAATGTCAAAAGTAATCAATAGTTATAATGTGTTGAACTTATTGCAGACCTACTGTAGAGTAGTATAATTGATTATGTTTTATTATGCATGCCCCACTGGGGATTCATGTTGAGTGAAACAATGAACCAATTTCCTGGTGTCGATGAGAACATGTCAGACACTGGGTTGATAAACGGACTTAAAGAATATATTTGTGTTGATGTTTTCCAGCTGTCTGTCAGTGTTGGCATGAATTATGAAATATGTCAGTGTTTTATTTAACATGCCAAAACTGTTTTACTATCATGTGCTAAAGTAATTATTAAAGAAATGAAATTTAAAATAAAATAAATTCATATTTATCATAATTATGAATAAACTGTGAGCATTGTCATTATGATCATATTAGCATTGAGCCAAATGCTGTGTCTTAATGAAGCATCACACAGCACTTATTATGGAATCTATCGTAGTAAATCATATAAGTTTAGTTTGTTTCATCCCCTTTATCTGAATGAATAGGATCGTTGTGCTTCATCCAGTATCAACGTAAAGTTCAAACTCACTGTAGAGGAAGGAAATAACCCACATAATGGATAACGGAGTCCAGGCCAGGCTCCAGGATGAAATGACTGAGGGGGCTGTTAAAAAATCAGAGGGGGCGACTTTTTTTTCACAACTGTCACGGCCTGGCTCTTGGCCAAAAACGTGAAACGGACGCGATGTAAGGAAATATATGTATTATTATCATTAAACTAAACAGAGCTACCACAATGGGATGTGTTAATCAGTAAGATCAGTAGTGTATGTGTGCGGGTGTGAAAATGGTGTGGTCGTGCAAAGTGTTGAATGCCAAACTAAGGTGAAGGGAAACAAAATCATAAGTCAGGTATGCTCTCCAAAACAAATCCTCCAACAGAGAGAGTAAGCAAGTCTCTGGCTCGGGCCTTTCACTCCTCATGGCCGTACCGACAGCCAGGTGCCCTCAATTAGTGCTGAACGTTAAAGGGACATACACACACACACATCAGTTATCAGTTGCACATTTCCAATTACAGAAGCCGGTTTGTGTGAAGGCTTTGTCTGCATTAGCACTACACCCTATGTTAAACTTTCTACATGGAAAGCAAAATGCAACATCAGCCACAACTGAATATTCCAGCCACTTTCTTCCATTAAACCTATTCTTGGTAAAGGTGCGTTTTTGGCCATTAATTATTCGGACAGGGTAGGACTGCAGGATAACCTGGTTTGGCCCCTCTGTCCCAAGATCGTCAGGCTTGCCAAATAGTGAGCCCACATTTATCTGTACTGCTAAGCCTTATTAGAAATGTTAGTAACTCATTAATAATGGGAATGTGTTTTACACTTTACAATAAGGCTCCCTTTTGGCAGTTATAAATGTTAGTAACTCGTAAATAAATGGTCATAAAGAGATGTCAAGAAACATCAAGATGGAAGGGGTCTAAGGACAGAGGGTGTCGTATTGTCATACTGATATTCTGTACAAACTGTGAAGTCCACTGAGACAAATGTAACATTTGTGATATTGGGTTATATACACATTGATTGATTGATTGATTGATTGATTGATTGATTGATTGATTGATTGATTGATTGATTGAAGGGGGGAATAAACTCACTGAACAACAGATACCAAGGATGCTGGCTGATGAAGAAGACGAAGTAAGCTAGCCAATATAAGGCTTAGTCATCTTGCCAAATAGTGAGCCTGTGTTGACGTATGAAAACTGTTAGAACTGGTTTATAAATGGTTCTTAATGATTAATAAAGTGTTTACAACTTAATTAATAACCTAATTATTTATGAAATATTTATAAGGGTAGTCTTATTGTAAAGTGGTACCGAAAAATCGAATCAATGTTCCACAATCCGTCACTAGATGTCACTCATTGTACCAATACGGTTTATATCATATACAACATATTATTATTATTATTATTATTATTATTATTATTATTATTATAGTAAAAATCTAATCTAAACTAATGTAATATTCAATCCCACACTTGACGATTGAGAACATAAATTCGTAATTTACCTCGTTTAAAGCTTTGTTGTTGCACTATGTCAATATTTATAATATATTTCGCGGGCAGGTAGCCTACATTGAATTACAATTAGAAGAAGAAGAAGTAGAGGTAGAAGAAAAAGTAGTAGAAGAAGAAATACGCTAACGCTACAAACAGGCACAACTCTGCTCTGTTTTTACCATAGACTTGTTTTTACTGACATCATGTAACATTTTATTTCACCTTGCTTTATGTTTTGTAATGCACATTCCGGAGTTTCAACCGGATACCGGCCACCGAAGACTTTGCCCGGAAAACGGAGACGTTTTGGTCTGTGGACTGTGTTTACAGCTAAGCGCACACGCTAACTACAAGCTCATTTGGGGTTGAGACTTTTTTACACGTTGCTTGACTGCCTGCAGTGCCCACATATCTGATCCAAACATAGTAACGTATATTGGGGGAAATAATTATTTAAAGTTATTTAATAATTGTGACATTTATCGTACTTTTTGATGGATTAATGATGCTCAAAGTGAGGGGGCAAAGAATACAACTGAGGGGGCAATGCCCCCTCGTGGCGCCGGGTCCGACGGAGTCGTAGCAGGTCGGTCAGTCTTTTGTTTTGTTTTGCGTGTCGAGGTGACCGTTTGTAACTTTGTCGGGATCAGAGATGGTGGTTATCTGTGGAACCATTGTGTTTGGATATTATTGATTATTCTGTCTGTTATCCTTTGGTGTTTTTGAGATCAGTTTGTTCAGTTTTTTCTCTCATGTGTCGTGCCAAAGACACGGCTACACGCCCAGACTTATTTCCTGTTCGTCCTACAGGTTTCCTTTTGAAAAACTGAGCAGTCACTGGGCGTCTCCATGTAACAACGACTCATTGGTAAGAAACGGATAGTTACCCTTAAAAAACTCTTCACACGTCATTTGCTCAAATGTTGGCAAAGAAACTCCTGCACAATGTCTAACTTTAATATTTGTACTTATTCGTCTTGTTTTGTTGCTAGACCAACATCAGGCAAATCATTTGTGACAATAAAAAGCCATGTTAAATTCATCGCTATGCAACACATTACATTCGCAATGTGCAATAGACAGGCATACTTACCTTACATTAACATTTACTCTGACATTCACTAATATTAATATGGAGCTAGAAAACTACAACTCTGTATTTGGCACCTTAACTTGTCAAATAAATGTAATTGTGACTGCGAGTCAATGCGTGTGTGGGAGTCTGTTTGCTACTTGAGAACCTTCTCATGACATTTTCCACCATCGCCGCTCAAGAAGCTTTCCTGGGCCTCCTGCTGTGAAGAGGCCCCTTTTCTTCCTCGTGTTTTATCTTCTGCGGTGCCAGTGCGTCCTTCTTATTCTCTCTTATTAAAGACGAAATAGCTGCGATCAGATGGATTTTGTTTTATTTATTAAGAGCCAACAGGCTGTAACAGTGTCCTCAGAATGACTGTACAGAGCAGCATGTCTCACATCAAATCCCAGGTAAAGCTTGAAGGTAATTTATGTTTACATACTGTGCCCACTCTGCCAGGATGCTGTCCAAATGCTTTATTATGCTTAATTATTTGACGCAGACGTTGCTCATTAATCTTAAAATAATAGCTTTTGTATGTACGCTTAACTCTAGGAAGAAGAACAGAGAGCACTGGCAAAGCTTCTTCACTAAAGTGACCAAATTAAAAGCCTTGCGTGTTAAATGCATTAATGTTCTCTGTAAATTAACTTTTAATTTATAAAAGATTGAAATCCAGAGGAAGCATCAATAATTGAAAGAAGCATTAGGTAAACAACACACAGAAAAACACTTGGATCAAAAAAGAGACGACTGTAACATACAAGGGACACAATTAACGATTAAAGGAAGCCGTTGCTTTGAAGGAGGGAGGAAAGCTAAAAGGCAGCTAACTGCAGAAGTGGGAAATACAATTGATCTGGTAAATCCTCTCTGAATTGAAATGTAGCTTGTTCATTTTGAACATGCCAACATTCTTCACTGTAAATGTGACACAGCTGCTTCACCAGCATTTTAAACACAAGTCACACCTCAGTTTTATCCTTTAAATGTTGAATAGTCATTTCAGATCAGCCCATTTTCCTTTGTCAAATGGACAACATGAATAGATGTGTGTTCATGGCTAACTTTGGATATCATAAGTGTTTTTACGTAGCTATACTTTTCTTATTGTGCAGTCTTTGAATACGTGCACCTGTTCAATACCCCCTGTGTGTGATTAACTGAGCAGATGGTAGATTCATGTATAATGTAAGGTCGCTGATCTGTTGTCAGGTTGCAGGTTTCTATGGGATTGTGGGCATTATATGTTGACATAACTTCAGCTTTAAAGCCTTTTTGAATCCCCTTTTTGTCAATGTTATCACTTTTTTTTACTGCCCATCATATCTTCCACGTTTACAGTGCTGCACATTTACTGCTTTGTATGAGGGGTTTAGAGTCTAGCTACATGATGTTCACCCAATAACAGCCCGACCTGAGTGTTGCACAGTATGACAAATACCACAACATGTTCTGTGGCGGTGACCAAAGGGAACAGCGAGGTAACCATGGCAAACTAAGAATAAGAAGGTCTGTTGAGGTGGATGGACTGCTTCTCTGTTCACAAGGCAGAGCGCTGCAACAAAGAGTCGACCGATTGATTAGTATATAGATAATATATTAATGGATTGTTAAGTAATTTCTTGCTTTTGTCAGCCTCTGAAATACGGATATTTCCTAGCCTCTCTATTTTAGAATAATACCAATATGCTGCTCTGAAAGAAAACAAATATCTTACCGATATCACTCACAAAACACTGGTAACGCAGTCCCTTTTCTGCCATAACACACTTTCAAGCTATTCCGTGCTCATTTGACAACTGTGTCACTCCTGTTTTTTCACTGGAGTTGTATGATTTCTGCATGAAAACTGTTTGATCTCAAGCCGATGAAACCATTTCTAAGCTTTATTGAAGAAACAGAAAAATATTCTTTCTGGAAGTTTAAGTGATATACATTATTTAACTACCACCAGCTCTGGGGTTAATGTGGCTTTGACAGTTTATGAGCTTCACAATACGTCTTACCACTTTCGATATTGCATTGAGTGGAGCTGACAGGCTGTAAAACACGATTGATGTTTAGCCACTTTCCGTCTTCATCGGCTGCATCACACCAGTTCAGTCAATGATCTAAGAGGACGTTATAGTTTCCCAACGGACTATTGATAGGCATGTTGATGGGTTATTGCCGATGGTCTCTAGGGCGACACATTATGTTATTGTTTCATACACTTTCAAACTAATCATAACAGACGGATGATTATGCTTATTAAATAGCCGCTAATGAGAGAGACAGAGAGAGAAGTGGGGGTTACATGCGGTCAAACTCTAGTGAGTTCTCCGCCTAATGGGAATCAATGACCCTAACATAATGATTTCAACTTGTTGCAGTCACTATATTGATTCACATCAAGCAGGCTTCATCTTTTTGTCATTTTAAAGTTATTTTCACTTTTGGGAGTCATCAATCCGAGCTTGAGACTTGTCGATGTGGCCTTGGAATATCTGTCAGAAGCTGGACTCTTTTTGCCTTCCGTGCAGCTGGATGTTTTTTGATGAGGATCAGGTACATAATGAAAGCCAGGAAAAGTAACTCAGCACTTTGTGTCACCTCAAGGCCGCCACGCCTCGTGCAGCACGAGCAGCTTCAGCAGAAAGAACTGCTGCGACAATGAGTGATATGTTGAAATACAATACATCAGCTCAATGGAGGCTTTTTATGCTGCGGTGCCATTCAGTTACAATTACTGCTGCATGCTACACTACAGCATTGATTTAGCACTTCCTGGAAAAAGAACATTGCAGCACCGTGCTGCCTGATATGTTTGACAAAGCCTTTTGATGAATTTCTTTACATTTACTGACTGAGTAATTATGAAAAGCTCCGTGTTTCGATTGCAGCCTCATTTCCTCATCACTCAGCTTACACAACATCGCATACAGATCGTTACTGTCGGGCAGGCGTGAAGACGGCAGTATTAATGCCAAGCCAAAGTCTATCCGGTATATTTAAGATGTTAAAGCACCTCACCTTTGTCTCCTGGATTTATTCTCATTAACGCTTTGAGCGAATTGTAATTCCCAAACGCACCACACATGAGGAATCACTCACTTGTTTCGACAAGGTGGATTTTCTGTACTGCATTTTAAGTATTTAGAAATGGAGCAGCTAAGTCAAATTACCCTTGATAGGTACATCTGAATGTTGCAAGCATTTCCTAAACATGCCACATCTTGGTAAACATCCGTCAGCTCTTTCTAGCTAACATCACAAGAATTACAGAACAACAAACGTCAGCAAGCAGCAGGGATGATGACAACCCAAAGTAAGCTCTTGCAGGTAGTGAGATCAACTTGTGTCAATGGGTTGAAAGCAAACCCCACAAGTAACGTTAGCCTTTAAAAATAGGATAAAGAAAGTATGTATGTCATTCCTGCTGTGCTTCATTACCGTCAATACAGGGTTGAAGTATTATTTGTCAGCTGAAGGGGATCATACAAATGCACTTCACATTTATTTATGATAACAATGTAAATGCAATAGATGTTCTGCCCAAAGCCATCCCGTCTCTCAGCTGTCATCGAGTCCACCGAAACACTTATCAAAGAGCCCGACACACCTTTAATATCTTCACTAACAGAGATAGCTGTCTTACTTCACAACCGACTTCTCATCCTCATACTGTAACTTTCTGTGCATAACAATCCACCTCTTTACTAAAATCCAAGTCTCTGAGATAATTCCTAAAGGCTAATAAACAGGCTAATAAACAATTAAGCAATCCGAGCTACTATGAACTAACATTTTTAACATTTCCAGTAATAACCTTTGCGGTTTGTGCAGTGTTATCACACAAATATAACATCATTGAGTTTTTTGGCATAAGCTCTCAGTAATTCTGGCTAGTTCTCTACCTTTTTATTATGTAGTTGGAACCCTGTCTATAGACGTTTACAGTTTTCAGTTGAAATTGCTACTTGCATGAATGTCTCAAAGCCATTTGCACATGAAGCGCTCTCATTAAGCACCAGATGGATTTTGCCTCATAGGAGAAGAGTAATTAAGTCAAAATCAATACAAGAATTACAGAGGTGAAACGGTAACCTACACTACATTAGCTGTAAAGTATTCCCGCTGTAAAAATCCTTATCTCCACTTTATGACGACCCTGTAGGGAAATTGACTTCATTCTCAGAGAGACATGATCTCAAATATAACTCCACCTTAAATGTGGCAATTACAGACCTTTACAGGCACGAGCTGCAGTCTTCAGTAAGAGCTGTGAACATAATTGACTTTGACACTAAGCAAAACAAAACACATGAAGATCAAGCTTGAAATAGAGGCAAACAATTATACAATTGAGATAATAAGAGAATTTAACTAACACTTAAAGCCACTACATTGTTTAATTAGGTTTAAAGCTTTCTTGTTAGAATTTACCAATTGTTTAAAGAAAAGTATTTTTTAGTTTCATATGAATTATACATCTACAGTAGTGAAGCAACGGATTCGGTTTCTGACATTTGCCTGTCACTTGTGAGACGTAGAACTGGAGAGTTTGGAAGAAAAAGACAAAGGTCTCAGACTGATTGGATCCCTTGAGATTGAAATATGGGCTTCAGCCTTTTAACTGCACGCTCTGAGAGAAGATAGTATCTTTTATCTAAGAGCTACAGTCACCTTTTAAGATTTTGCAGGATATGATGCATAATTAATCCAATACCCAAAGTGTTCAGAATTGAAGCAGATGACCTTTAGTGATGAATTTATACCCAAACTCTGCAGCTCTCCTTAACTTTAAGGAGCTTTATTGCGACTGTCAGCTCATTGTTCAGCTGTCAGCTGCCAACTTGACTGTTTTGGTTAACTCTCATTGCTCTCATAGTGTTGTGTTTGGCTGCAGCAGGCAGCTGTGTTCAGTGATAAGGCTCCCAAAACCCCGCTGTACACCACCTACTGGCACCAGACACCAGACAGGCACCGTTAGAGACTAGCTGGTAAACAAAGGAGTAGT